>NC_057795.1:199197076-199497076 GCF_018294505.1 Triticum aestivum
GCGAGTCGCCAACACCGTAGTCGAACTGGGGGTCGCCGATAGTCTCGGGGTCTATCGGAAAGAAGTAACGGAGAGAATAACAGAGCAATCAAAGCATCACAAAGTGTAACAAGACAATACGCGGTGTTCGGTGCGCCCTAACGCGGTAGTAGGTGATACCGGTGAAGGGGGGAAACATCCGGGAAAGTATCCCCGGTGTTTCGCGTTTTCGGACAGATGAACCGGAGGTGAAATGTTGCAGGTTCACTATGTTAGGGACGCGTGGCGGACGAACAGGCTGCGTATCTGGATTCGTCTCGTCGTTCTGAGCAACTTTCATGTACAAAGTTTTTTTATCCAAGTTACGAATTATTTTATATTAATTTTCAAAGTTATATTCATTTTCTAAAATTATTTTAATTCGAATTAAAAGCAGAAAATACTTTTGTCACCTAGTGCTACTCTAGCCCAACTGTATGACAGTGGGGCCGGTGGGGTCATGTTGACCGAGTCAAAGGTTGACTGGTCAACGTATAACCAGTGCCAGTGGGTACCGCGTGTCATTGCCTTTACTTCAATTAGATGATTTTAACTGTTTTCTTTTAGACAGCGGGGCCCAACATCAGTGACTATTAGTAGTAGGATGGCATTAACAGCAATTAGATCATAATCTAATTAGTCCCGGCCCCATATAACAGTGGCACTAGCCATCCATTGTGTGGCTGTGCTCACGCACAAGCACACACAAGGGGCGCTGACGGCCATTGCCAAGCACCAACAACAGCTAGCGGCAGTAGTATATCAGCGGCGGCATGAGCAGCAACTGCGCATGGGCAGCCGCAGCAGTGCGCAGCACAGGGCAGCAGCAAGCAGCGACGACAGTCGGCGGCTGCGGGCGCGCGCATGCGAGGGGAACAGCAGCAGAGGAAGTAGTCGCAGCAGTAGTGGCGCAGTAGCAGCAGGCAGAGCATCAGCGCCGGGCGCGGCGTCGCACACGCGGATGGCGCTGGCTAGGGACGTCGGGCACGGCAGGGGCGGCCAAGGTGCGGGCGTGCATGGGCGCAACAGGAGCGCGGTCTAGCTACACGGGAGCAGAGCTTTGGACGCGGCGACGACAAGCATGGGCCGGCAGTGGCGAGCACGGGGAAGCACCTACGGCGACCAAACCGAGCAATGGTTCGAGCCATCCTAACGAGGACACCACGCCGCGTCTGTAGGTGGTACGGGCGTGAGCTAGGGTGGCCAAAAAAAAAATTGGACTACGGCGGCGACTAGCGGTGATCGATGCGGTGCTCGACGAAAGCTTCGTTGCGGAGCACAAGCGAGCAAGCCGCGTGGTGAAATTGATCCGTAGGAGTGCCTTGAGCACGCACGCATCACGGGCAGGTCCAGAGAAGCGCGGCGTGCTCGACCTCATCGGCCATGGCGGACGGTGGTACGGCAACACATGGGGACGGCGCTATGGAAAGAAATCGAGCATGGGTTGAGAGGGAAAACGATGATGAGCTCATAGCGAAGCTCGAAGAAGGCTCGATGATGCCGGAGCTCGTTGGAGAGACGCGGATCGAGCGACGATGACCGGCGGATGTAGTCGGGGAAGGAGGCCGATGGAGACGGCTCGAGCGCGCTCCGGCTCGACCTGGCGCTTGCAGTCAGTGAAGAAGAGGACGTCAGTGCTCCTGGATAGTTTTGGAACGGCGAGGGGAAGCCAATGGCCGCGGCGACGGAGATGTGGCAACGACGAGCCCGCTCGGGCAAACGAGATAGAGGGAGGCGGCGCGAGAGGGAGAAGGTGGGGCTAGGGTTCGCCTGGGGGTCGCGGGCTCGGCCTTTATGCTCCAGGGGAGCCGGGGGATGGCCGGCACGCGGCATGGCGCAGCCATGGCCGGTGGATCCCTGCCACGATCCCCCCTATGAACAGAACGTAAGGGATGACTGTGGGGGTGGGCTGGGCCTGCACTGTGGCCATTAGGGCCCAGTGCAACAGTAGCAGTTTCTCTTCTTCTCTTCTACTTTTCTGTTTTTCTTTGATTTAAACTATTTTCTATTTTCTTCTGTAGTAAAATAGTTTTATAAAAGAAAGAAACTTGCACCTAAATTAGTATTGTAATTTAGGCCACTGCCATAATTAGTTTTAGCATTTAAATAAAATAATTTGCAACATTTATTATTTAAAAACATTTAAATAATTGTTTTAGCCACTGTTTTAATTAGTCTAGGCATTTACATACTTTATAAAAATGTTGTTTTACCACCATAATTAGTTATGGCTTATTTTTCACCTGATGAACATTTTAGTTTTCATGTTTGAGAATTTATTTATTTCACTTTTGATTTGAATTTGAATTCGAGGTTGAAATATTTCTTAATTGTTTTTCTTAGGGCATAATGATAATGACTTGGCGTCTTTAGCATGGAGTTACTGTAGCATGATTATCCGAGCGTCACAGTTGCACACTCGAGCCCCCTGGGGGAGCGATCGGCACCAGCGCGTTCACCGTACCCAGCCCCCGCTCGTGAGGCGCTTGATGGCAGAGTAGCAATCACGAGCTCCAAAAGAACGCAAGAACTGAAGGCAAGAGAGCAACACGAAACGAGAAAACTCCCCCCATTTTTTATAAACTCATGAAAATCAAACTGTTTCAAAAAGTCAGCAAGCAAGTACAAAAAGGAGGCCAAAAGAAAATGGCCGTGTCCGGCGCCTAGCTAGTCTTTAGTCTTCCCACTAGCGCGGAGCTAAGTGCTTCCACTGGCTGGGCATAGTCATTGGGGACAGTGTCGATGGCCAGCGCGGAGCATGGTGCTTCCACTAGGACGTGGGAGGGAGCCCCCATGAGGCCCCAGGGTGGCACTCAGGAGACTCCGGGGCGTGTACAACCCCACTCATTATTACGTGAGAGTGTCACGAGCGGTGACGTTCACAGGCCGGAGCCTTGCTTCATGTCGCCCGAGGAGGACCCCGTCGTGCGCCGCCCCTGACCACCGTTGGGAGACTGATACGTCTCCAACGTATCTATAATTTTTTATTGTTCCATGCTATTATATTACCCCTTTTGGATGTTTATGGGCTTTATTTTACACATTTATATCATTTTTGGGACTAACCTACTAACCGGAGGCCCAACCCATATTGCTGTTTTTTGCCTATTTCAGTATTTCGAAGAAAAGGAATATCAAACGGAGTCCAAACGGAATGAAACCTTCGGGAGCGTGATTTTTGGAACGAACGTGATCCAGAGGACTTGGAGTGCAAGTCAAGAATCAGCTGAGGATCCCACGAGATAGGAGGCCGCGCCCCCCTATAGGGCGCGCCCCTGTCTCGTGGGCCCCTCTGGCGGCCACCGACGTACTTCTTCCTCCTATATATACCTACGTACCCCGAAAACATCTAGGAGCACCACAAAACATAATTTACACCGCCGTAACCTTCTGTATTCGCGAGATCCCATCTTGGAGCCTTCGCCGGCACTCTGCCGGAGGGGGAATCGACCATGGAGGGCTTCTACATCAACATCCTTGCCCCTCTGATGAGTTGTGAGTAGTTTACCACAGACCTACGGGTCCATAGTTATTAGCTAGATGGCTTCTTCTCTCTTTTTGGATCTCAATACAATGTTCTCCCCCTCTCTTGTGGAGATCTATTCGATGTAAACTCTTTTTGCGGTGTGTTTGTCGAGATTCGATGAATTATGGGTTTATGATCAAGTTTATCTATGAATAATATTTGAATCTTCTCTGAATTCTATCATATATGATTGAGTTATCTTTGCAAGTCTCTTCGAATTATCAGTTTGGTTTGGCCTACTAGATTGATATTTCTTGCCATGGGAGAAGTTCTTAGCTTTGGGTTCAATCTTGCGGTCTCCTTGCCCAGTGACAGAAAGGGTTGCAAGGCACGTATTGTATTGTTGCCATCGAGGATAACAAGATGGAGTTTATATCATATTGCATGAGTTTATCCCTCTACATCATGTCATCTTGCTTAATGCGTTACTCTGTTCTTATGAACTTAATACTCTAGATGCAGGCAGGAGTCGGTCGATGTGTGGAGTAATAGTAGTAGATGCAGGCACGAGTCGGTCTACTTGTTATAGACGTGATGCCTATATACATGATCATGCCTAGATAATCTCATAACTATGCGCTTTTCTATCAATTGCTCGACAGTAATTTGTTCACCCACCGTAATACCTCCTCTCCAATCCTTGATCAAACTAGCCTTCCCCAGCAAGAAAACGTATCCGCTTTAGCAACAAAGCGCTCATGCAAAGGATTTGGTTCAGTCGTCAAGTAAAGATTTCCTTTACCCAGAGTTGGGAACTCTGAATAGTTGTTTGAATACCGACTGCCTTCCTTGCGCTTCTGATTTGAATTCCTTTCTTATTAGTTTCAAAGTGCAAAATGTTCATTGCCTTGATCAGAGCCTTTAAGCCTTTTAGAAGTGAGCATTTCCGCAGCTTCTATTTTTCCTAAAGCTAATGAACCGTGCTATCTTGAGAGAAGCCTCTAGTGAAACCTATGGCCCCGGGTCTATCTCTTATCATATTTGCTTTCAATCTACTTTTAGTTTCATCTTTACCTTTTGCTCTATATTATAAAATACCAAAAATATATTTATCTTATCATACTATCTTTATTAGATCTCACTTTCGCAAGTGGCCGTGAAGGGATTGACAACCCCTTTATCGCGTTGGTTGCGAGTTCTCAGTTTGTTTGTGTAGGTGCGTGGGACTTTTGAGGAGCCTCCTACTGGATTGATACCTTGGTTCTCAAAAACTAAGGGAAATACTTACGATACTATTGCTGCATCACCCTCTCCTCTTCGAGGAAAACCAATGCAAGCTCAAGACGTAGCAAGAAGGATTTCTCGCGCCGTTGCCGGGGAGGTCTTTGCTCAAGTCAAGACATACCAAGTACCCATCACAAACCCATCTCCCACGCATTTACATTATTTGCCATTTGCCTCTCGTTTTCCTCTCCCCACTTCACCCTTGCCGTTTTATTCGCCCTCTCTTTCCCAATCTCCTCCTCTCTTTTCGTTTGCCTTTTCCTGTTTGCTTGTGTGTTGGATTACTTGTTGCCATGGCGCAAGATAATACCAAATTGTGTGATTTCTCGAACACCAATAATAATGATTTCCTTAGTACTCTGATTGCTCCTCTTAATGATGTTGAGTCTTGTGAAATCAATACTGCTTTGCTGAATCTTGTTATGAAAGATCAATTCACCGGCCTTCCTAGTGAAGATGCCGCTACTCATCTAAATAACTTTGTTGATTTGTGTGATATGCAAAAGAAGAAAGATACGAATAACAATATTGTCAAATTGAAGTTATTCCCGTTTTCACTTAGACATCGTGCTAAAGTTTGGTTTTCGTCTTTGCCTAAAAATAGTATTGATTATTGGAACAAGTGCAAAGATGCTTTCATCTCTAAGTATTTTCCTCCCGCTAAGATTATCACTCTTAGGAACGATATGATGAATTTTAAACAACTTGATCATGAGCATGTTGCCCAATCTTGGTAAAGAATGAAATTGATGCTTCGCAATTGCCCTACTCATGGTTTGAATTTATGGATGATCATACAAAAATTTTATGCTGGTTTAAACTTTGCTTCTAGAAATCTCTTAGATTCGGCCGCGGGAGGCACGTTTATGGAAATCACGTTAGGAGATGCTAAAAAACTTCTTGATAATATTATGGCTAATTATTCTCAATGGCACACCGAAAGATCTTCTAGTAAAAAAGTGCATGCTATAGAAGAAATCAATGTTTTGAGTGGAAAGATGGATGAACTTATGAAATTGTTTGCTACTAAAAATACTCCTCTTGATCCCAATGATATGCCTTTGTATTTTTTGATTGAGAATAATAATGAATCTATGGATGTGAATTTTTTTGGTAGGAATAATTTTGGAAACAATGCTTATAGAGGAAACTTTAATGCTAGACCGTTCCCTAGTAATCCCTCTAATGATTATGGAATTTCCTACAATAATGCTTATGGTAATTTTAATAAGATGCCCTCTGATTTTGAGAATAGTGTGAAAGAATTTATGATTTCTCAAAAGAATTTTAGTGCTTTGCTTGAAGAAAAATTGCTCAAAGTTGGTGATTTGGCTAGGAACGTTGATAGACTTTCGCTTGATGTTGATTCTCTTAAACTTAGATCTTCTCCTCCTAAGCATGATATCAATGAGTCTCTAAGAGTAATGAGAATTTCCATTGATGAGTGTAAGGAAAGAACCGCTAGATTGCGTGCGAAGAAAGATAGCTTTATAAAAGCGTGTTCTTCTAGTTTCCATGAAAATAATGATGAGGATCTTAAAGTTATTGATGCGTCTCCTATTAGATCTATGTTTTGCAATATGAATTTTGATTATTATGGGACTCATGATGAATCAACTTTGCCTAGAAGGCGTCCCAAGAATTCAGAGTCTTTAGATCTTGATGCTAAATTTGGGAAAAGTGAGATTGGAGAGTGCTCAACTTCTAATAACATTGAACCTACTATCTCGGATTTCAAGGAATTTGATTATGATAATTGCTCTTTACAAGGTTGTATTTCCTTGTTGCAATCCGTTGTTAATTCTCCTCATGCTTATAGTCAAAATAAAGCTTTTATCAAACATATTGTTGATGCCTTGATGCAATCTTATGATAAAAAAACTTAATTTGGAAGTTTCTATACCTAGAAAACTTAATGATGAGTGGGAACCTACTATAAAGATTAGAATTAAAGATTATGAGTGTTTTGCTTTGTGTGATTTGGGTGCTAGTGTTTCCACGATTCCGAATACTTTATGTGATATTCTAGGTTTCCATGATCTTGATGATTGCTCTTTAAATTTGCACCTTGCGGATTCCACCATTAAAAAGCCAATGGGAAGAATCAATGATGTTCTCATTGTTGCAAATAGAAATTTGGTGTCCGTAGATTTTATTGTTCTTGATATAGATTGCAATCTTTCTTGCCCTATTATTCTTGGTAGACCTTTCGTTAGAACGATTGGTGCGATTATTGATATGAAGGAAGATAATATTAGATTCCAATTTCCATTAAAGAAAGTCATGGAGCACTTTCCAAGAAAGAAAGTCAAATTACCTTATGAATCTATCAAGCGGGCTACTTATGAATTTAGTGCCAAAGATGGCACTCGTTAGATCTATCTTCGCTTTTATGCCTAGCTAGGGGCATTAAACAATAGCGCTAGTCGGGAGGCAACCCAATTTTATTTATGTTTTTTGTTTTTGCTCCTGTTTAGTAATAAAATCTTGCATCTACCTTCTATTTAGATGTGTTTTTATCTTTTAATTAGTGTTTGTGCCAAGTAGAACCTATAGGATAACCTACGATGATAGTTGATTTGATTCTGCTAAAAAACAGAAACTTTGCGCGCACGAATATAATTTTGTTAAATCACAAGAACGTGATTTTGCGTTAATTCTTTTTGCTTCTGTTCAATAAACAAATTGTCCAGGACTTCCTATTTTTGTAGGATTCTTAGAGTTCCAGAAGTTTGTGTTAGTTACAGATTGCTACAGACTGTTCTGTTTTTCGTGTGTTGTTTGCTTATTTCAATGCATCTATGGCTAGTAAATTAGTTTATAAACCATAAAGAAGTTGGAATACAGTAGGTTTAACACTAAAATAAATAAAGAATGAGTTCATTACAGTACCTTATGTGGTGGTTTTGTTTTCTTTCACTAACGGAGCTTATAAGATTTCCTATTGAGTTTTGTGTTGTGAAGTTTTCAAGTTTTGGGTAAAGCTTTTATGGACTATGGAATAAGGAGTGGCAAGAACCTAAGCTTGGGGATGCCCATGGCACCCCAAGATATTCAAGAATAGCCAAAATCCTAA
The DNA here is from genome assembly GCF_018294505.1 of Triticum aestivum. Taxonomy (NCBI): domain Eukaryota; kingdom Viridiplantae; phylum Streptophyta; class Magnoliopsida; order Poales; family Poaceae; genus Triticum; species Triticum aestivum. The sequence continues at coordinate 199,204,921 of NC_057795.1, forward strand.
TCTTGGGGATGCCCCGGGAAGGCATCGCCTCTTTCATCTTCGTTCATTGGTAACTTTACTTGGAGCTATATTTTTATTCGCCACATGATATGTGTTTTGCTTGGAGCACCGTGTATTATATTAGTCTTTGATTTTTAGTTTACCACAATCATCCTTGCTGTACACACCTTTTGGGAGAAGCCTACTTGATTAGAATTTGCTAGAATACTCTATGTGCTTCACTTATATCTTTTGAGCTTGATAGTTTTTGCTCTAGTGCTTCACTTATATCTTTTAGAGCACGGTGGTGTCTTAATTTTGAAGAAATTTCTAGTCTCTCATGCCTCACTTATATCTTTTTGAGAGTCTTTTTGAACGACATGGTATTTGCTATGGTCATAAAGTTGGTCCTAGAATGATGAGCATCCAAGTTGGGTATGATAAAAACTATCATAGAAAAAGAATTGGATGCTATGATCAATTTGATGCTTGATAATTGTTTTGAGATATAAAGGTAGTAATGTTAGGGTCATGCTAGTGGGTAGTTATGAAATTGAGAAATACTTTTGTTGAAGTTGGCAAGTTCCGTAGCATGCACGTATGGTAAAAGTTGTGTGACAAATTTGTTGCATGAGGTGCTCTTTTGATTGTCTTCCTTATGAGTGGCAGACAGGGACGAGCGATGGTCTTTTCCTACCAATCTATCCCTCTTGGGGCATGCGTAGTAGTACTTTGCTTCGAGGGCTAAGTAGACTTTTGCAATAAGTATATGAGTTCTTTTTGACTAATGTGAGTCCATGGATATATGCACACTCATCCTTCCACTTTGCTAGCCTTTATTATTACCGCGCAACTTTCGCCGGTATCATAAACCCCTTATTTACCTTCCTCAAAACAGCCACCATACCTACCTATTATGGCATTTCCATAGCCATTCCGAGATATATTGCCATGCAACTTTCCACCGTTCCGTTTATTATGACATGTTCCATCATTTTCATATTGCTCTTTGCATGATCATGTAGTTGACATCGTATTTGTGGCAAGGCCACTTTCATAATCTTCATACATGTCGCTCTTGATTCATTGCATATCCCGGTACACCGCCAGAGGCATTCATATAGAGTCATATCTTGTTCTAGCTTTGAGTTGTAATTCTTGAGTTGTAAATCCATAAAAGTGTGATGATCTTCATTATTAGAGCATTGTCCTAGTGAGGAAAGGATGATGAAGGCTATGATTCCCCCCACAAGTCGGGATGAGACTTCGGACATTACAAAAATAAAAAAATGAGAAAATAAAAAAAAGGGGCCAAAGAAAAAAAAGAAAGAAAAAAAAGAAAGAAAAAAAAAAGAAAAAAAGGAAAAAAATAAAATGAGAGAAAAAGAGAGAAGGGACGATGCTACAATATCTTTTTCCACACTTATGCTTCAAAGTAGCACCATGATCTTCATGATAGAGAGTCTCCTATGTTGTCACTTTCATATACTAAGTGGGAATTTTTCATTTTAGAACTTGGCTTGTATATTCCAATGATGGGCTTCCTCAAAATGCCCTAGGTCTTCGTGAGCAAGCAAGTTGGATGCACATCCACTTAGTTTCTTTTGTTGAGCTTTCATATATTTATAACTCTAGTGCATCCGTTGCATGGCAATCCCTACTCACTCACATTGATATCTATTAATGGGCATCTCCATATAGCCTGTTAATACGCCTAGTTGATGTGAGACTATCTTCTCCCTTTTTGTCCTCACAACCACCAGCATATGCCACCATAGTGCTATGTCCATGGCTTGCGCTCATGTATTGCGTAAGAGTTGAAAAAGGTGAAGCGCGTTAAAAAGTATGAAACAATTTCTCGGCTCGTCATTGGGGTTGTGCATGATGGGAGTATTTTGTATAATGAAAATGAAGCATGGCCTAACTATATGATTTTGTAGGGATAAGCTTTCTTTGGCTATGTTATTTTGATAGGACATGATTATTTGTTAGTATGCTTTGAAGCATTATTATTTTTATGTTTTATAACCTTTTATTTTGAATCATTTGGATTTGAACATTCATGCCACAATAAAGAAAATTACATTGAGAATTATGCTAGGTAGCATTCCACATCAAAAATTTCTTTTTTATCATTTACCTACTCGAGGGCGAGCAGGAATTAAGCTTGGGGATGCTTGATACGTCTCCAACGTATCTATAATTTTTGATTGTTCCATGCTATTATATTACCCCTTTTGTATGTTTATGGGCTTTATTTTACACATTTATATCATTTTTGGGACTAACCTACTAACCGGAGGCCCAACCCATATTGCTGTTTTTTTGCCTATTTCAGTATTTCGAAGAAAAGGAATATCAAACGGAGTCCAAACGGAATGAAACCTTTGGGAGCGTGATTTTTGGAACGAACATGATCCAGAGGACTTGGAGTGCAAGTCAAGAAGCAGCCGAGGCTCCCACGAGATAGGAGGCCGCCCCCCCCCCCCTGTAGGGCGTGCCCCCCTGTCTCATGGGCCCCTCGGGCGGCCACCGACGTACTTCTTCCTCCTATATATACCTACGTACCCCAAAAACATCCAAGAGCACCACGAAACACAATTTCCACCGCCGTAACCTTCTGTATCCGCGAGATCCCATCTTGGAGCCTTCGCCGGCACTCTGTCGGAGGGGGAATCGACCACGGAGGGCTTCTACATCAACATCCTTGCCCCTCCGATGAGTTGTGAGTAGTTTACCACAGACCTACGGGTCCATAGTTATTAGCTAGATGACTTCTTCTCTCTTTTTGGATCTCAATACAATGTTCTCCCCCTCTCTTGTGGAGATCTATTTGATGTAAACTCTCTTTGCGGTGTGTTTGTCGAGATCCGATGAATTGTGGGTTTATGATCAAGTTTATCTATGAATAATATTTCAATCTTATCTGAATTCTTTTATGTATGATTGAGTTATCTTTGCAAGTCTCTTTGAATTATCAATTTGGTTTAGCCTACTAGATTGATCTTTCTTGCCATGGGAGAAGTGCTTAGCTTTGGGTTCAATCTTGCGGTGTCCTTACCCAGTGACAGAAAGGGTTGCAAGGCACATATTGTATTGTTGCCATCGAGGATAACAAGATGGGGTTTATATCATATTGCATGAGTTTATCCCTCTACATCATGTCATCTTGCTTAATTCATTACTCTGTTCTTATGAACTTAATACTCACTACTAGGGAAAAGCCTATACACAGAATCTTATCAATAGCGCGCTTTAAAATAAGGCGCTGCTGCTAATTAGCAGTAGCGTGCTCGGGAGTAACTTGCTGCTGAAACAAATATAGCAGTAGCGCGCCCGCTCAAAGACGCGCTACTGCTATAATTCCCACGAGGCCGCCACGAGGCTAGTTATAGCAGCAACGCGTTATAACGACGGGCGCTACTACTACGTAGCATAGTAGCAGCGCATTTCTCCAATAAGCGCTACTGCTAAATTTACTACAAAAATTTAGCCCCATCTCCTCTATCCGATCCACTCACACAGTCACACACTAGCTCACTGGATCCCCTCTCAATCCCCCGCGCCGGTCCACCCCCGTCGCCCCTCCTCCATCTGTGCTGCCGTCACCTCCTCCTCCTTGCTGGACTCGGTACCGGCCTCCTCCTCCGTCCTCCCTCTCCACTCGCCGCTGGCCGGCCCCTCCTCGCTCCGCCTTCCTCCTCCGTCCTCCCTCCACTGGCCGCGCCGGCCGGCCCCTCCTCGCTCCACCTTCCTCCTCCATCCTACTCTCTTCTCCCTCCTCGATTCGCCCCTCCTTCTCCCTCCTGCCCGCTACATTTTGATTTAGTAGCTAGGCTAGTTCATATGCAACATTTTGATTTAGTTGATATGATTTAGTTGATTTAGTAGGCTAGTTGATTTAGTTGACTTAGAACATTTTGATTTAGTTGATTTAATAGGCTAGTTCATTTAATTGATTTAGTAGGCTAGTTCATTTAGTTGATTTAGAACATTTTGATTTAGTTGATTTAGTAGGCTAGTTGATTTAGTTGATTTAGAACATTTTGATTTAGTTGATTTAGTAGGCTAGTTGATTTAGTTGACTTAGAACATTTTGATTTAGTTGATTTAGTAGGCTAGTTCATATGTAACATTTTGATTTAGTTGATATGATTTAGTTGATTTAGTAGGCTAGTTGATTTTTACTTGACTTAGAACATTTTGATTTAGTTGATTTAGTAGGCTAGTTGATTTAGTTGATTTAGAACATTTTGATTTAGTTGATTTAGTAGGCTAGTTGATTTAGTTGACTTAGAACATTTTGATTTAGTTGATCGTTAATCCTTTGCTCATATTGCTTTAGGAAAAATGGCGCCACCACCACCACCACTATGTTGACTGTGCAAGTCAAGATGCGCCAGCAGCCTTGCAACTGGCAAGCTATTCGGCATCTACTTCCAGTCGAGTTTTCATCATGCGGTGGTAAGAAATTAGATGAAATGTAATAACTATTTTGTTTTTAGTGTTGGCATTACTGCATTGTGTCATTTTGCTTATTTTACACAGATCGTCCCATGCAATGTGAGGTTGAAATTCAACAAGCTGACAGGAGACACTGTGACATTTGAGGCTCCTGGGGGACCGTACACTATGGAGGTCGAGAAAGGACGCAATATGTTGCAGATTGGAGGAGATGGATGGGCCCGTTTCGTCGCTCGCATGCGTCTTACTGGTGGTGAGTTGATCAGCTTCTCCTTCTGAGCAGAAAGACCCAAGCTAGCTGTCATTTATCTCAACCTGGTGGAAGATGATGAAGATGATGAAGATGATGAAGATAATGAGGACTCACTCGATGAAGATGATGAGGACCCACTTCATGAAGCCATCGTAGCTCAAAGAACAAGGCTGAGTGAGGAGGAGGTGTCCAACCTGTGGGACATAATTCCGCCACATGCTGACTTTGTTGGGGTGCCATTCGTGACTCGCTTGACAAATACCATGGTTGATCGACATGATATGGTATGTTATACTTACAAATGCAAATTATCCGATGAATTACTTAGTGTACAGTCCAATGATATGGTATGTTGTGTGGAATCTACTCGATGATATGTTTTAGTGTAGAGTTCGATCACATGCTTATTAGTGTAGAATCTAACGAAACTATTAATAGTGTAGATAATCCATATGTACTTATTTGCGAGGCTATTTATTAATTGATATGTTTTTCTTATTCAGAAATTGGCAAAGAGCATATCTATGAGTTATGGTATCGAGCCTGATGAAGAAGGCTCGGCTGGACTACGCCTTACTGCAAGGGGCTCCGTCACAACTTGTACTTACCGCGTGGACACGGATGGTTGCACACACTTAAACTCGGTTGGGTGGAAGAAATTCCTCGATGGCAAGAATCTTCGTGTTGGACAGGCCATCCTAATTACTATCAGGAACACCAACCGCCCAGGCTTAAGGATGGTGATTGTCTTCGATATCATCTAGAACTACATATGTGTGTGTGACTATATCATCTAGAACTACATATGTGTGTGTGGCTATATCATCTAGAACTACATATGATGATCGTCGTCGATATCATCTAGAACTACGTATGATGATGGCCGTTGATATGACCTTGTACTGCTTGAGGATGCATGTTGACTATGCATGAAATTGTTATCTAGTACTCCCTTCGTTCCAAATTACTCATCATGGTTTGAACTAAAACCACGACGAGTAATTTGGAATGAAGGGAGTACTACCTAGTAATGGTTTATGAATTTGATATCTACTAGCAGTACCTAGTATCTAGTATCTGAAAGGGAAACTGAAAGGGAAATGGGTAATGGGAAAATGATGGAAGATATAGCAGTAGCGAGGGATGGCGAAATCGCTACAGCTAGGTAATAGTAGCGCGTTCTTAAAAAGCGCTGCTGATATCGTAAACAGTAGTAGCGCGGGTAAGGGCCGTGCTACTACTATGAGTTAGCTGTAGCGCCTTATTAGTAACGCGGCCACCCGCGCTGCTGCTAGCCTCAAAACCCGCGCTACTACTAGGGTTTTACCTAGTAGTGACTCTAGATGCAGGCAGTAGTCGGTCGATGTTTGGAGTCATAGTAGTAGATGCAGGCAGGAGTTGGTCTACTTGTTATGGACGTGATGCCTATATACATGATCATGGCTAGATAATCTCATAACTATGCGCTTTTCTATCAATTGCTCGACAGTAATTTATTCACCCACCATAATACTTATGCTATCTTGAGAGAAGCCTCTAGTGAAACCTATGGCCCCCGGGTCTATCTCTTATCATATTTGCTTTCAATCTACTTTTATTTGCATCTTTACCTTTTGCATCTATATTATAAAATACCAAAAATATATTTATCTTATCATACTATCTTTATTAGATCTCACTTTCGCAAGTGGCCATGAAGGGATTGACAACCCTTTTATCGCGTTGGTTGCGAGTTCTCAGTTTGTTTGTGTAGGTGCGTGGGACTTTTGAGGAGCCTCCTACTGGATTGATACCTTGGTTCTCAAAAACTGAGGGAAATACTTATGCTACTATTGCTGCATCACCCTCTCATCTTCAAGGAAAACCAACGCAAGCTCAAGACGTAGCAGAGACCAGAAACCAGGACAAGACCAAGGGGCTAAGGGGACGCTGGCGGCGTCCTCGGCGATCGTAGGCCCCTCACTGGGGAGAAGGGCTCGCCGGCGCCTTCCTCGGCGGGGAACCTAACTCCAAGCAGGGCCCTGCTCTGTGGGGCGCGAGGAGGGCCCTGCTGCCAGGCTCCCCCCGCATTGCTCCCAACATCCTTTGCGCTCTTGCGGGGAGTCCGCCATCATGAGAGTCCTGGTGGCAGCTGCATCCTGGTTCACCTGCGATCCATGGTCAGCGTAAGCATGCTCCTGTGGCGTCAGCTGTACCCAGAGGCTGTCGCTGTTGGAGATGTTGGCAGGGCTTGGTGGTGGCTCGAAGGAGAGCTCGACCTTGTGTATATCCAGCGCCCAGCCTGGTGTGGGAGATCAGCTGGGGCCCTCTCCCCGCGCGTGCCTTGGATCCATGGCGACGGGGACGTAGGCTTTCGTGCTGTTCGCACCAGAAGCGCCGCCCGATCGCCTCATGTTCCCGCCTTCTTCAGTCAACCTCTGTTGCTATTGGCCAGGGGCCGACACTCTAGCACGGCCCCTGGTGACGTCGCCTGGAGCAGCCCCGCGCCGAGAGGGCACATTCCGGGTGGCGCGGCCTGCTCCTGGGGCTGGTCGGCGTCGAGAGGCTCTCCAGGGCCCCTGGGAGGGTGCGCGCGGTTGTGTCAGGGGTGAGCGCGCGCCCCCACCACTGCTTGCGATGTCGGTAGGGTGCAGAACGGTGCCGCCCCCCTGCACGCTGCGTCCAGCAGCTCGGCTACCCATTCTAGCAGAGCGTCGCGGCCACTTTCCAGCAGCCTGCACCGCAAGAGTTCTCGGGCCACGATGACCGCTGGCCGCATGTTTGCTTGTTTCCTGCGCGTGTGCGGTGCGCTTGCTGCAGCTTAGTTTGCAGATCGTGTGGCAGCGTGGCTGCGGCACGACGCCCATGGAGAGGGTTGCGCCGCGCGCCCCCCGCGGCCGGTCGCCCCAGGCAGAACGCGGGCGGCGAGTAGAGCGGAGTGGAGGTCTTCCTCATCGGCGGGCGCTGCCGAGGAGGCCTGGACGACCAAGTGCTCAACATGCGCCTTCAGGGTGTCGGCCATGGCATCGGTGGAGCGGCGGAGGACTGGTCAACGGAAGAGAAGATCCGACGCACCCCTACATGGCGCGCAAAATGTCGAATTATGGGATCCGCAAACCCTTGAGAGGTTCGAACTCTAGGGTGTTTGCGGAGATCTCAACCTACCCAGCCTGCCTACTCGCGATCCTCCTAAGCCTAGCGCGACAAGCTCAAAGAGACACAAGGACACAATAGTTTATACTGGTTCAGGCCACCATTGTGGTGTAATACCCTAATCCAGTGTGGTGTGGTGGATTACCTTGAAGGGCTGAGGATGAACTAGTACAGTGGATGAACTGGCCTCAGGAGGTGAGGTGTTCTTGAGCTAGTGAGCTGGTGAGTGCTGGGGAGGTCCGAATCACCCGTCGCCTGCTATGGTGGTGGCTAGTCCTATTTATAGAGGCCCTAGTCCTCTTCCCAAATATTGGCCGGAAGGGATCCCACAACGGCCAGATTTTAAAGGGGACAAGTAGCACAGTCAATCCTGACAAAAGTAGTCTTCGCCCGCAAAAAGCCTCTGGTCGTGACACTATGGTGGGCTCGTAGATGACCTCCGTCCTGTCGTCCTGGCAGTCTTGGTCTCGTTCCACCAGAATGGAAATATTTAGCTGATTCCTCGGGACTTTGCTTGTCGCTTGTCTCCCTTGCACCGAAGAGGAAAACTGCGCTCTGCGCCCGCCTAGCCTTGGTCGTCATGGCTCACGTCATCTGAGCCTCTTGAGGTAGCCCTTGCATAGAACACTCCGCCCCTCGGGGAGCCAGTCCGGTGAGGCTGATCCCCTTGGGGGTCTTGGCGTCGTCCACCTCGCGAGGCTTGGCCCCTCGCGAGGGTCTTGCGTTGTTTATGTTGAAGCTGGGCCGTACCAGGCCGTCGATGGAGCCACGTGGTGGGCCACAGGCAGGAAGGGCTGGATACCCCTAAGTCCAGGACGCCGACAATTATCCTTTCCGATCACGATCTATCCAAGAGTTCATACTGAAATAACACCAAGTTATCCTTTCCGATCGATCTATCTAAGAGTTCATACTGAAATAACACTATATAATACACATCAATGAACTCTAATGTCACCTAGACACTCCAATGTCACCACGCGTATCCGTGAGTTGATTATACGATATGCATCAAACAATTTCAGATTTATAATACTCAATCCAACACAAAGAACTGTTGGAAATATGCCCTAGAGGCAATAATAAAGTGCTTATTGTTATATTTCCTTGTTCATGATAATCGTTTATTATCCATGCTATAATAGTATTGACTGGAAACTCAAATACATGTGTGGATACATAGACAACAACATGTCCCTAGTGAGCCTCTACTGGACTAGCTCGTTGATCAAAGATGGCTATAGTTTCCTGGCCATATACATGACTTGTCATTTGATAACGGGATCACATCACTGGGAGAATGATGTGATGGAGAAGACCCAAACTATAAGTGTAGAATATGATCGTATCAAGTTTATTGCTATCATTTTCTGCATGTCAAGTATCTGTTCCTATGACCATGAGATCATGCAACTCACTAACACCGGAGGAGTACCTTGTGTGTATCAAACGTCGCAACATAACTGGGTGACTATAAAGATGCTCTACAGGTGTCTCCGAGGGTGTCCGTTGAGTTGGCATGGATCAAGACTGGAATTTGTCACTCCGTGTAATGGATAGGTATCTCGGGGCCCACTCGGTAATACTGCATCACAATGAGCTTGCAAGCAATGTGACTAAGGAGTTAGCCACGGGATCTTGTATTATGGAACGAGTAAAGAGACTTGCCGGTGACAAGATTGAACTAGGTATGGAGATACCGACGATCGAATCTCGGGCAAGTAACATACTGATGGACAAAGGGAACTACATACGGGATTAGCTGAATACTTGGCATCGAGGCTCGACTGATAAAGATCTTCGTAGAATATATAGGAACCAATATGGACATCCAGGTCCCGCTATTGGTTATTGACTGTAGAGGTGTGTCAGCCATATCTGCATAGTGCTCGAACCCGCGGGGTCTAGACACTTAACATTCAGTGATGATCTAAGTAGGGTTGAGTTATTGTGATGGTGACCGAAGGTTGTTCGTAGTCCCGGATGAGATCTCGGACATGACGAGGAACTCCGGAATAGTTCGGAGGTGGAGATTGATATATAGGATGAAGGGATTCGGATTTCAGAAGTGTTCTGGGAGGTACTGGGTTATCATCGGAGAATCGAAAAGGGTTTCGGGGGGCCCCGGCAAGTGTTGGGGGGCCTCATGGGCCAAGGAAGAGGGGCACATCAGCCCACAAGGGACTGAGCGCCACCCCAAACCTCAGCCCACTCGGCCACAAGGGAGAGGGGCGCCCCCCTAGGCAGCCACCCTCTTGACTTGGGAGGCAAGGCACTTAGGGGCGCAACCCTAACCCTAGGGGCTCCTCCCTAGGGGAGGCCGCCGGCCCTAGATGGGCATCCCCTCTCCCCTTACCCCCTATATATAAAGAGGTAGAGAGGAGGGCAGCCACACCAATTCATGCCACGACGCTTCCCTTCCTCTCCCTCGTAGTTTCTCTCCTTCTCCGCTAGGCTTGGTGAAGCCCTGCTGAGATTGCTTCACCACCACCGCCACCACAGTGTCATTTTGCCAGAGAACTCAAGCTACTACTTCACCATCGCTCGCTGGATCGAGGGGGTGAAGGCGTCATCAAGCCGTACGTGTGTTGAACGCGGAGGTGCCGTCCGTTCGGCACTTTATCGGGAGTTCCTGGACGGATCATGATTGGATCACGCAGACATTCCACAACATCAACCGCGTTTCTTAACGCTTCCGCTTAGCAATCTACAAGGGTACGTGGATCCAATCTCTCCTCTCGTAGATGTGCATCTCCTAGATTGATCTTGGTGAGGTAGGAAATTTTTTGTTTCCCATGCAACGTTTCCCAACAGTGGCATCATGAGCTAGGTCTATGCGTAGATGACATCACGAGTAGAACACAAAGGAGTTTGTGCGTGTTGAAATTCAGATTCCTTCCTTCCTTGGTCTTATCTTGATTCAGCGGTATTGTTGGAGGAAGTGGCCCGGACCAACTTTACATGTCCACGTACATGAGACCGGTTCCATCTACTGGCATGCAACTTGTTGCATAAGAGATGGCTGGCGGGTATCTGTCTCTCCCATCTTAGTTGAATCGTATGCAAGAAAGGCGGTCCCGTAGAAGGTTAAATAACAACTTGTATATCACTGTTGTGGCTTTACGTAAGTAAGAACGGTTCTTACTAGTCACCCATAGCAGCCACGTAAAACATGCAACAACAAAGTAGAGGACGTCTAACTTGTTTTTGCAGGGTATGTTGTGATATAATATGGCCAAAGACATGATGAGATATATTTGATGTATGCGATGATCATGTTTTGTATAGATTATCACGACTTGCATGTCGATGAATATGGAAACCGGCGGGAGCAATAGGGTTGTGTTTAATTATTGTATGACTTGTGTGTCAATCATTAAGCACTATGTAATGCTTTACTTTATCGCTAACGGTAGCAATAGTTGTAGAAGCATGGTTGGCGTGACAACCCCGATGGGGACACGATGATGGAGATCATGATGATGGAGATCATGGTGTCATGCCGGTGATGATGGAGATCATGCCGGTGCTTTCAAGATGGAGATCAGCACAACATGATGGCCATATCATGTCACTTATGATTTGCATGTGATGTTAATCCTTTTATGCATCTTATTCTGCTTAGGATGATGGTAGCATTATAAGGTGATCCCTCACTAAAATTTGAAGATAAAATTATGTTCTCCCCAAGTGTGCACTGTTGCGAAAGTTCGTCGTTTCGAAGCACCACGTGATGATCGGGTGTGATAGACTCTACATTCGCATACAACGGGTGCAAGCCAGTTTTGCACATGCGGAGCACTTGGGTTAAACTTGACGAGCCTAGCATGTACAGACATGGCCTTGGAATGCAATAGACCGAAAGGTCGAAAATGAGTCATATAGTAGATATGATCAACAAGGAGATTTTCACAATTGAAACCACCTCACTCACGTGATGATCGGACTTGGGTTGTTGAATTTGGATCATGTTACACTTAGACAACCGGAGGGATGTTGATTTGATTGGGAGTTCTTAGGTAATATGATTAATTAAACTTATTATCTTGAATAGTGGTCTAAGTTATCTTTGCAAATTATGTTGTAGATCAATGGCTTGCGCAGTAGCTCCCCTGAATTTCAATGTGTTCCTAGAGAAAGCTAAGCTGAAAGATGATGGAAGCAACTTTGTGGACTGGGCCTGTAATCTGAGGATTATCCTCACGGCTGCCTAGAAGTCTTATGTCCTTGATGCACCGCTTGGTGCGCCACCCCCTCCATCGACTATGGATGTTGTGAATGCCTGGGCAGTCCTATGTTGATTACTACTCAATAGTTTAGTGCATCATGTTGTATGGCTTAGAACCAATAATTCAAAGGCGTTTTGAACGTCATGGAGCATATGAGATGTTCAAGGAGTTGAAGTTTATTTTTGAGAAAAATGCCCGGATCGAGAGGTATGAGACCTCCGATAAGTTCTATGCCTGCAAAATGGAGGAGAACAGCTCTATCAGTGAGCATGTACTCAGAATGTCTGGGTATTACAACCATCTGGCTGAGTTGGGATTTGAGCTCCCGCCTGAGGCGGTCACTGACAGAGTTCTTCAGTTGCTACCACCTAGATACAAGAGCTTTGTGTTGAACTATAACATGCAAGGGATGAACAAGTCAGTCTCCGAGCTGTTCACGATGCTGAAAGTCGCCGAGTCAGACATCCAAAAGGAGCATCAAGTGTTGATGGTCAATAAAATCACTAGTTTCAAGAAGGGCAAGGGAAAGAAGGGAAACTTCAAGAAGAATGGCAAAGCAGATGCTCCTCCCGTGAAGAAACCCAAGGCTAGACCCATGCCGGAAACTGAGTGCTTCTATTGCAAGGGCACTGGCCACTGGAAGCGGAATTGCCCAAAGTATCTGGCTGACAAGAAGGGGGCCAACGTGAACAAAGGTATATATGATATACATGTTATTGATGTGTACCTTACCAGCTCTCGTTGTAGTGCCTGGGTATTTGATACTGGTTCGGTTGCTCACATTTGCAACTCAAACAGGAAATACGGAATAGACAAAGGCTGGCGAAGGACAAAGTGACAATGCATGTGGGAAATTCGAAGGTTGATGTGATCGCCGTCAGCAAGCTCGCTCTTTGATTACCATCGAGATTAGTGATAAACCTGAATAACTGTTATTTATTGCCTGCGTTGAGCATGAACATTTATAGACCAGAAGAGACCCACGGAGCATCGGAGCTGTGCCAGGAGGTGACCGAGGAGGCCACAAGCCAGGGGCGCGTACACCCCCATGGCATGCCCCTAGGGCTTGTGTCCCTCTCGGGTGTCCCCCTGACTTGTTTCCAACGTCAAACACTCTTATATATAAAGAAACATCCGAAAAGAACCCTAGATCGGAAGTTCTGCCACCGCAAGCCTCTGTAGCCACGAAAAGCCAATTGGGTGCCCATTCCGGCAACCTGCCGGAGGGGGAACCATCACCGAAGGCCATCTTCATCATCCTGGCGGCCACCATGATGAGGAGGGAGTAGTTCACCCTCGGGTCTGAGGGTATGTACTAGTAGCTATGTGTTTGATCTCTCTCTCGTGTTCTTGATTTGGCATGATCTTGATGTACCACGAGCTTTATTACTATAGTTGGATCATATATGGTGTTTCTCCCTCTCTATCTTCTTGTGATGAATTGAGTTTTACCCTTGAGGTTTCACTATTATCGGATTGAATACTATTATGGATTTGAGAACACTTGATGTATGTCTTGCGTGGGATACCCGTGGTGACAATGGGGTGTTCTTATTGATTCACTTGATGTATGTTTCGGCACTCAACTCGCGGATTCCCTAGGTGACATTGGGGTAATCTATGCATAGGGGTTGATGCACATTTTCATCCTTGTTTCTCCGTTAGAAATATTGGGGCACTCTTTGAGGTTCTTTGTGTTGGATTGAATATTATGAATCTGAAGTTGGTTGATGCATATCGTATAATTGACCCACGGATACTTGTGGTGAAATTGGAGTACCTAGGTGATATTAGGGTTGATTGATGTGTATCATATGGTGTTATTTTAGTTCGAACTCTAGGGATGTTTATGACACTTATAGGAATAGCTCGAAAGATTGATCAGAAAGAGTAACTTTGAGGTGGTTTCGTACCCTACAAGCAATTTCATCTTATGTTGTCGGTGGAAAACGACACCTATGGGATCATGAGGACCCCTTCTGCGGTTGGCGGATGCGGAACTGTGTAAAGAGCGGGTCTAGTAGTTAGCACAAGGTGATTTACCCAGGTTCGGGCCGCGAAGACGCGTAATACCCTAGTCTTGCTTTGGTGTATATTTGAGTGTTCTTGAGCTCTTGAACTAGCTATGGTGCGTGCGTAGTCCCAAAAGTCCGAATCCTTCCTCAGTATGCCTCGGGCCTCCTTTTATAGGAAAAAAGAGGTTGTCATAGTGGCACACAGGAGGTGGAAAGTATGTATAGTGTACAAGCTTATCGCATGACACCACAGGACAAGACACATTAAATGCGTTACTTAGGTTTCCCCTTGCTTTATCGGGGACGGTAATGAAGTCCGTCCCATCCGTCGCTGCTTCGCCTTGCTCCGACACGCGTCCAGCCGATGAGGCATGCAGTGCCATGTAGGCTGGTAGGCTGCTAAGCTGGTGTGGTGGTAGGGTCTTCACGAAGATCTCCATGCCACCACGCAGGTGCTTGACTAGTTGGTTTAGGAGCCACGTACCGCCACGTGGGTACTTGCTTATTTGGTGGGTCAGCCGTAGAGCTGGGGCGGTGACGGGGCAGCAAGGCCTTGCCACGGTCTTGCGGATATTCCTAGCAAGGCTCTTGTCGGGGCCTTGTGATAGTCCTCGGCAAGAGTCTTGCCGGGGGCCCCATGGGTATCTTCGGCAAGGAGCCTCGCTGTTGTTTTGTCTTTTGGTTCTCATTTGGGCCTCGTAGGCCCTTTGTCTTCACAAAGATCTGCATGCCACCATGCAGGCGCTTCCCGAGCCTTGGTTCCAACGTTGTCGATGGTGTCGGTACTCTCAGGCTCAAGGGTGGCGGCGACGCTGGTGTTGGGTGAGCTGCCCCGGCAAGGCCCTTGTCGGGGCTACGTAGGCCGCCCCGGCAAGGTTCTTGCCGGGGGAATCCCATCTTGTTGCTTGGCCCTTTTGCGCCTCTATCTTGGTGCTGCTCTGGTAGTCTTGTGTTTTTCTTCCTTCCTCTGCCCCGCTAAGCATGGCCACATGCGCGGCTCTGACTGTCCGTGCACAAGTAAAGGGGTACAAAGAGAGCCCCTACTTTTGAACACCGACATATGTTCTCCGCGATAGGAACTTTGGAGTGATTCTTTGTCGCATGTTGAGGGATTGCCATATGATTTAATTATGTTATCATTGTTGAGAGAATTTGCACTGTTGAAAGTATGAACCCTAGGCCTTGTTTTCAAGCATTGAAATAATGTTTTTGCTCACTTTTACTACTTGCTACCTTGCCTTTTATATATTTAGATTAAAAAACCTATATCTACCATCCATATTACACTTGTATCACCATCTCTTTGCCGAACTAGTGCACCTATTCAATTTACCATTGTATTGGGTGTGTTCGGGACAAGAGAGACTCTTTGTTATTTGGTTGTAGGGTTGTTTGAGAGAGACCATCTTCATCCTATGCCTCCACAGATTGATAAACCTTAGGTCATAAACTTTAGGGAAAATTGCTACCGTCCTACAAAACTCTACGCTTGGAGGCCCAACACGAGTCTACAAGAAGGAGGTTGCGTAGTAGACATATCAAGCTCTTTTCTGGCGTCGTTGCCGGGGAGGTAAGTGCTTGAAGGTATATCTTTAGGTCTTGCAATTGAATCTTTTAGTTTCTTGTTTTGTCACTTGGTTAGTCTATGAAAGAAAACTACAAAAAAATTGGAATTGAGGTTGCCTCATATGCTTCATCTTTTTAATGTCTTTAGTGAAAATTATGGAAAGGAAAACTGTGCTCAAGTGTTAGAATAAGAAGTCAACAAAATGTTTGGCACTAAATCTTTGAATGATAATCATGATTGCAATTTTGTTAGTGTGCTTGCTATGAATATTCATGATACCAATGGTGAGTGCACTAGCCATGATAAAGATGTTTCTTATAAGCATGTTAATTTTTGTGGAGTGCATAGTGTTTGTGAAGACATGCCTTATAGCGATGATAGATTTTGTAAGAAGCACAAACATGATTAAACCAATCGGTGGCTTAAGGTGATATGTAAATTTTCTACAAAATTATGCTCTCTTCATCCCATTACTTGTGAACTTTGCAATAGAGTTGGTCATCTTAATTTACAATGCATACTTTTTCATGATCGAATTGTGGCCAAATATTGCCACATAAAAATAGTTGGTTTGAAGTGTTCATATTCATCGACCATGCTAAAACTACTATTAAAGAAATCTATATGTTTTGTGTGGTAAATTGCAATGAGAATGCTTATATTGCCAACTATAGAAAGATGGGAAACCATTAGAATATAAAAGAAATACTAATGAGAGGGTAAAGCTCTCCACTTTCCCTCCTATTGTCTCTCGTGATGAAAAGGTTACGAGAATGAACTTCCTATCCAACCAATCTCATCAATAAGGAGCTCCAAAAAATTGATTAAACCCACACATGATGTGGAGAAGAAAAAGAAAAGACGGAGAAGCAAAGGTAAAAAGGTATCCCTCCCAAATAATGTTGCTCCTATTATTGTTATGCCTCATGAGAATGAATAAAAAATAATTGTGGAAGATGATATACTTGATGATGATACTGATTCTTTGTCTTATGGCACAATGTACGAAGAAACTATTGAGGATGATTTTGTTATGCCTATTACTCATTGTGATGATTATGGTTGGGAAAATAATGATACTTCCTATAATCTTGAAAATATTTTTAGCACCAACTTAGAAATTTGTGATGAAAATAATTGTTATACTATTGGTGCTATTCATACTATTAATGATGAGAGTGATTATGCTTATGATATGCAAAGCCACAAGCTTGGGGGTGCTATGTTTGATGAGAATGAAATGTTTAAGAATTTATTTGTTGAAATTAATGTTTGTCCCAAGCTTGGGGATGATATGCTTAATGAAGATGATCTTTTTGCTCCTCCTACTTGGAATGGTCAAATTTATTATGATGGTTGCATGCCTCCTATTTATGATGAGTGCAATATTTATGAAAGTGGGTTTGGAAGAGTGTAAACTTTAGATAATAATTATCCCACTATTTTGGAGGGTGTTGAATCTTATTATAATCATAAAAGTGGATTTGGAGAGGTCGTGACTTTATTTTGTAGTGATTCCACTATCTTGGAAGAGGTTTCAGTTGACTATGATAAGAACAAATTTGCTACTTATGTTGATTATTGTGATGATACTTATGTTATAAAAAGTAGTGATGACCATTCTTATAAAACTTCTCATAATTATGCTTACCCTTTTTTTGAACATTACTCTTGTAATGTGGAAACAATTTATAGTATTCAAGTTTCATATGATACTCCCATTATTATGAATGAGAAGAAAATTGTGGAGAGTAGTGAAATTTCTATGCATGTGCATCATGAAAATAATGCTTTATGTGATAGCTATATTTTTGAATTCATTCATGATGCTACTAAAAATTATTATGAGAGAGGAACATATGCTTTTACATATCTCAATAATATCAAGTTTCCTCTCTATGTGTTGAAACCATGAAGCTTTGCTTGTTTTACCTTCCTATGCTAGTTGATTCTTGCTCTCATGAATTGTTTACTCCCAAAATCCATAGGCATAGGAAGTGGGTTAGACTAAAATGTGCTATTCATATGCTTCATGATGCTTCCGCTATGTTTCAATTCTTTACTTTTATGTGACCATCATTGAAATCATCATGCCTAGCTAAAAAGGCATCAAAGAAAAGCGCTTGTTGGGAGACAACCCAATATTTACCCCTACTGTTTTTGTGTGTTAACATCATTAAGATACTGTAGTAATCATGTTTTATAGTTTTTGTTTCAATAAAATGCCAAGTAAATCCTTTGGGGTAGTGAGGATGATAGTTGACTTGATTCTGTGCAAAAACAGAAACTTTTGCTTCCAGTAACACAATTGTTTAAATTCACTAGAGCGTGATAAAATTCTGAATTTTTACATATTATTTATATACAAATTTCCTACTTGTCCCAATTTTTCAAATTTTTTGGAGTAACAAAATTATGGTTGTTGTTCGGATCATTACAGACTGTTTTGTTTTTGACAGATTATGTTTTCAATGCACAGTTTGCTTGTTTTATAGTTTCTATGGTTTATATTGGTCAATGTAAATTTTAGAAATTGTAGGGTACAGTAGGAATTGTTTTAGAACAATTATGAATCTTATCTTGATAGTACCAAAGTGAATGATTTGTCATACTAACCTATCTCATGAAGTTCCGTTAAGTTTTGTGTGATTGAATTTTCAAGTTTTGGGTGAGATATCGATATGAGGAGAACAAGGAGTGGCAATACCCTAAGCTTGGGGATGCACAAGGCACCCCAAGGTAATATTCAAGGAACATCCAAGAAAGCAAGATTGGGATGCCCCGGAAGGCATCCCCTCTTTCGTCTCCAACATTTCGGTAACCTCACTTGGAGCTATATTTTTATTCGTCACCTGATATGAGTTTTGCTTAGAGTGTCATTTTCTTTTGTTGTTGTTTGCTTTCGTATATTTAGAATAATGTTTTGCATATTTTAGTTCAATAAAAAGGTCAAGTATAGCCTTTACCATGCTTAATTTGCATGTCTATATGTTGCTCTTTTGAAAACAGAAAGTTTTCTATAATTGTCTGAATTCTTTTGGAAAGTCAGAACGTGATAAAATCTTGAAAATTTTACACAATGAGTAATAATAAATTTTGTACAGTGTGGTAATTTTTCAGAATTTTTGGAGTTAGGGAAGTACGATTTCTCTTGCATTCTTTACAGACTGTTCTGTTTAGACAGATTATTGTTATGTTTGCATAGTTTGCATATGTTTGTGTGGTTAATGATTCTATTTAAGGATAGGAGTATTAAATATGTAGAGTCATTTAGTATGCAATGTTAAATAATAATTTTAGTGATTTGCTACAGTAGAGAATAATAAGGTTATGCATTGATTTATACTAACTTATCTCACGAGTTCTTGTTGAGTTTTGTGTTGATGAAGTTTTTAAGATTTAGGGTAACCGTGATATAAAAGGAATTAAGGAGACACAAAGCTCAACCTTGGGGATGACCAAGGCATCCCAAGATAATATTTCAAGAAGTCTCAAGCATCTAAGCTTGGGGATGCCCCGGTAGGCATCCCACCTTTCTTCATCAACAATTATCGGTTAGCCTCGGCTGAGCCTAAGTTTTTGCTTCTTCTCATGATATGTGCTATTCTTGAAATGCCATTTTATTTTGTTTTGCTTGCTGTTTGAATAAGATATTAAGATCTGAAATTTTTAAATGAGAGAGAGTCCCCACATGGCTACATAATTATTCAACTACTCATTGATCTTCACTTATATCTTTTGGAGTAATTTGTCATTTACTCTCGTGCTTCACTTATATCTTTTTGAGAGCCTTATAAATAGTAATGGTAACATGCATGTGTTATGAAATTGGTCCCAATATGATAGACATCCAAGAGTGATATAATAAAAACTTTCATATAAAGAGCATTGAATATATGAGAAGTTTGATTCTTTGCATTTCTTTTGATATATAAAGATGCTAGTTAGTAATTGTGGATTGGTAGAAATACTTGTGTTAAAGTTTATGATCCCCGTAGCATGCACGTATGGTGAACCGTTATGTGATAAAGTCAGAGCATGATTTATTTTTTTAATTGTCATCCTTTGTGTGGAGGTTGGGAGAGCGCGATGGTTAACTCCTACCAACCTCTCCCCTAGGAGCATGCGTATTAGTACTTCATTTCAATGGCTAATAAACTTTTGCAATAAGTATGTGAGTTATTTATGACTAATGTTGAGTCCAAGGATTATACTCACTCTCACCCTTCCACCATTGCTAGCCTCGCTATACCGGGCAACTTTCGCCGGTGCATTAAACCCACTATATACCCTTCCTCAAAACAGCCACCATACCTACCTATTATGGCATTTCCATAGCCATTCTGAGATATATTGTCATGCAACTTCCACTGTTCCATTTATTATGACACATACCATCATTGTCATATTGCTTTGCATGATCATGTAGTTGGCATAGTATTTGTGGTTTGGCCACCGTTCATATTTTTTATACATGTCACTCTTGATCATTGCACATCCCGGTACATCGCCGGAGGCATTCATACTGAGTCATATCTTTGTTCTAGTATCGAGTTGTTTGAGCTGTAAGTAAATAAAAGTGTGATGATCATCATTATTAGAGCATTGTCCCATGTGAGGAAAGGATGATGGAGGCTATGATTCTCCCACAAGTCTGGAAGAGACTCCGAAATTAAAATAAAAATGAGGCCAAAGAGCCCAAATAAAAAAGGCCAAATATCTCAAAACAAAAAATAGAGAAAAAAGATAAAATAAAAAATGATAGAAAAAGAGAGAAGGGACAATGTTACTATCCTTTTTCCACACTTGTGCTTCAAAGTAGCACCATGTTCTTCATGATAGAGAGTCTACAATTTTATCACTTCCATATACTAGTTGGAATTTTTCATTATAGAACTTGGCTTGTATATTCAAATGATGGGCTTCCTCAAATTGCCCTAGGTCTTCATGAGCAAGCAAGTTGGATGCACACCCACTTAGTTTCTTTTTGAGCTTTCATACACTTATAGCTCTAGCGCATCCGTTGCATGGTGAAAGCACAAGTGCTCCCTAGGTGGTTTTGGTAATTAATGTCAACATATCTCTTGTTTGGACTAACACTTTTATCTAGTATGTTTCAGATAAGTTCAACAATGGAGTGGCATGGACTAAAGGATGTGGGAACTCCTTCAAGATACTAAGAACAAAGGATTGGCTCAAGCTTCAAGCTCAAGACTCTTCATCTTACATTTTAGTGATCCAGGATCACATTGAGTCTATAGGAAAAGCCAATAATATCATGGAGGGATGATGTGTTGCTTAATGACCCTCTTGCTTCAAGTGCTTAGTGATATGCTCCAAATAGCCTCAACTACTTTCCCACTTCCACACATATGTCCTAAACCTAAAGTCAAACTCGGCCCCACTGATTCTTTCTATCCGGCGCCACCGAGTTTGGATGTCTTAGCCACTGCCACAAACCCTAGGAAAATTGGTCTCACCGATAGGGATCTCGGTCTCACCGAGATGGGATTGTAATCTCTCTGTGTATGTCCATTATCAAAATCGGTCTTACCGAGTTTGAGCAATTGGTACTACCGAGATTACAATGCTAACTCTCTGGTTAACTTATTATCAAAATCGGTCCCATCGAGTTTGATAATCGGTCAAACCGAGTTTGCCTGACCAACTCTCTGGAAAGCTTATTACCAAAATTGGTCCCACCGAGTTTGTGTAATTGGTCTTACCAAGATTACGTTATGCCCTAACCCTAACCGAATCGGTCCTACCAAGTTGCATTTCGGCCCCACCGAAAACCCTAACAGTCACATTATTTGCTAAATCGGTCTGACCGAGTTTAACGATTTGGTCCCACCGAGTTTGGTAGATTGTGTGTAACGGTTAGATTTTGTGTGGAGGCTATATATACCCCTCCACCTCCTCTTCATTTGTGGAGAGAGCCATCAGACTGAACCTACACTTCCAGCATCCTATCTCTGAGAGAGAACTACCTACTCATGTGTTGAGGCCAAGATATTCCATTCCTACCATATGAATCTTGATCTCTAGCCTTCCCCAAGTTGCTTTCCACTCAAACCCTCTTTCCACCAGATCCAAATCCTATGAGAGAGAGTTGAGTGTTGGGGAGACTATCATTTGAAGCACAAGAGCAAGGAGTTCATCATCAACACACCATTTGTTACTTCTTGGAGAGTGGTGTCTCCTAGATTGGCTAGGTGTCACTTGGGAGCCTCCAACAAAGATTGTGGAGTTGAACCAAGGAGTTTGTAAGGGCAAGGAGATCGCCTACTTCGTGAAGATCTACCGCTAGTGAGGCAAGTCCTTCGTGGGCGACGGCCATGGTGGGATAGACAAGGTTGCTTCTTCGTGGACCCTTCTTGGGTGGAGCCCTCCGTGGACTCGCGCAACCGTTACCCTTCGTGGGTTGAAGTCTCCATCAACGTGGATGTACGATAGCACCACCTATCGGAACCACGCCAAAAACATCCGTGTCTCCAATTGCATTTGATCCTCCAATCCCTTCCCTTTACATTCTTGCAAGTTGCATGCTTTACTTTCCGCTGCTCATATACTCTTTGCATGCTTGCTTGCTATGTGTTGTGAATGTTAAACTTGTGCCTAAACTCCACTCAAACTTTAAAGAAATTTAAAAACTGCAACTTTGGTACTTAGTGTCTAATCACCCCCCCTCTAGACACCTCTTCTCAAGGTTCTACAAGTGGTATCAGAGCTTTGGTTTCCATTGCCTTGGTTTAATCACCATTGGAGGAAGATGGATGAGTCTACTTTGGGGAGTCTTAGACATAGAGTGCCTATTCTTGATGGAGAGTATTTTCATGAGTGGAAAAATGACATGCTTGTTATTTTCAATCAATATCATTTGAACAAGTACATTGCTAGTCCTTGTGCACATTGTGTTGATCCTATGCATCCTACCCTTGATGAGTCTATTGACATGATTAGGAATGTTAGAACTGTTAATCTTATCACTAGAGGATTGCCTAGAAACTTGATTATTAAACTGCCTACTCTTGAGTGTGCCTACACTATATGGAAATTTCTTGAGGAACGATTTCCTGATTATTCCTTGAAAAATCTTGATGAAATTCTCCATAAGTCTATTGCTTTGAGTAAGATGAATACTAGTGATCCTATGTTTGGTGATCATCTATTTGAGCTTACAAACCTTATGCGTGCCAAAGGAAATGTTGGTATTATTAGTGATATTATTTCCGAAGCTATAAAAATTCATAGACAAGATTATTGTCAAACTCATTCTAATGAATCACCCTCTCTAGGATTTGATCCACCACATGACGATGTTGAACATGGATACTATGATGAGGATGATGATAGTGACTTCGATCTTGATGATGCAATGAGACATTTTGGTCTTATGGCAAATCTTCGGGGATATATGTCGGGAGGAAAGGAATGGGTCCTTGACAGTGGATGTACCGATCACATGACCGGAGATAAAGACATGTTTCGTGAGCTTGCTGATAATGATAGTCCTCGAAAGTATGTCACTTTCGGTGACAACTGAAATGGTAAGGTAGTTGGCCTTGGTAAGGTGGCCATCTCACATGATAGCTCCATACAAAATGTCATGCTCGTTGAATCTCTTGGGTACAACTTACTTTCAGTATCTAGACTTGCTGATTTCGGTTTCAATGTTCTATTTACTGAAGTAGATTGCCAAGTGTTTCGTCGAGACAATCATAAAATGGTCTTTACCGGCATACGTAGAGGTGATCTATACATTGTTGATTTCACTAAAAAGGCTCAACCTGAAACTTGCTTCATTGCTAAATCCTAAAAAGGTTGGTTATGGCATAGACAATTAGGTCATGTTGGTATGAGAAACCTTGACAAGCTTATTAAAGGGAATGATAAGGATAGACTTTGCAGTGCTTGTCAAGCAGGTAAACAGGTTGGAGGAAGGTATCCTGTGAAGAACATCATGACCACGAAGAGGCCACTCGAGCTACTTCACATGGATCTCTTTGGTCCCAACTCTTACAAGAGTCTCGGTGGAAATTCTTTTGGTCTAGTTATAGTTGATGATTTTTCCAGATTTACGTGGGTGTTCTTTCTTGATGATAAATCGTAGGTTCAGAAGATCTTCAAAAACTTCGCTAGGAAGGCCCAAAACCAATTTTAAGTGAAGATCAAGAAGGTTCGCAGCGACAACGGAACGGAGTTCAAGAACGCAAATGTGGACACCTTTCTTGACGAAGAAGGGATTTCACACGAGTTCTCGGCTACGTACATACCTCAACAAAATGGAGTTGTTGAGAGGAAGAACCGGATGCTCATCGAAATGGCGAGAACGATGCTTGATGAGTACAAGACGCCGAAGCACTTTTGGGCAGAAGCGGTTGAGACAGCTTGTCACGCAACAAATTGCTTGTATCTTCACAAGCTACTCGGCAAGACGGCATACGAGCTACTCACCGGTAACAAACCCCAAGTTGGATACTTTCGAGTATTCGGCTCAAAGTGCTACATTCTTGATAAGCATCGTCGTTCTAAATTTGCTCCTAAGTCTCATGAAGGTTTCCTACTAGGTTATAGCTCAAACTCTCACACTTACCGTGTCTACAACAATTTCACCCGAAAGGTTGAAGAGACGGTAGATGTGAAGTTTGATGAATCTAACGGCTCGCAAGTAGAGCAATTGCCAATTGATGTAGGAGACAAAGATCCTTCGGAAGCAATCCAAGACTTGTCTATTGGCAAGGTCCGTCCAACGGAGGTGAAGGAGAGTACCTCGTCTGTCCAAGTGGAAGCTTCTACTTCACGACAAGGTGAACCAAGAGTTGATACGAAAGCATCCACAAGTGGGACACACCAAGATGAAGAAAACGAGGAAGTGCATCAAGATGAACGTCAACAACCTCCTTCTCCACCACGACAAGAGAACGACAACGCCAACAATGAAGAAGGCCAAGAAGAAGAACAAGATGAAGAAGATGTTCAATGAAGATCCAAGCAAAAGCTTTCGCGAGTTTGAGCAAGAATTGCTAAAGACCATCCCGTCAAGAAAATCTACAATGATATTCAAACCGGGAAAATCACTCACTCTAAAACTCGTTTAGCTAACTTTTGTGAAAACTATTCTTTCATCTCTAGCATTGAACCTATGAAGGTCGAAGAAGCATTGGAAGATCCGGATTGGATAAATGCTATGCATGAAGAGCTAAACAACTTTGAGAGGAACCAAGTTTGGACATTGGTTGAGAAGCCCGACAACAACCACAACATCATCGATACCAAATGGGTGTTTCGCAACAAGCAAGATGAAGATGGACAAGTAGTTCGCAACAAAGCACGTCTCGTCGCCCAAGGCTACACACAAGTCGAAGGTATGGACTATGGTGAGACTTACGCCCCCGTTGCTAGACTTGAGTCCATTCGCATCTTACTTGCCTATGCTAATCACCATGATATCACCTTGTACCAAATGGACATTAAAAGTGCTTTTCTAAATGGTGAAATAGAGGAGGAAGTTTATGTTAAACAACCTCCCGGCTTTGTCAATCCTAAGAAACCCAATCATGTTTACAAACTTCACAAAGCTCTTTATGGTCTTAAACAAGCTCCTAGAGCATGGTATAAATGCTTGACCAAGTTCCTTATTGAAAAAGGCTTTGAAATTGGGAAAATTGATTCTACTCTTTTTACTAAAAGGGTTAATGGTGAACTATTTGTGTGCCAAATCTATGTTGATGATATTATATTTGGTTCAACTAACCCTCATTTTAGTGAAAAGTTTGGGAAGCTAATGTCGGAGAAGTTTGAGATGTCAATGATGAGTGAACTCAAATTCTTTCTTGGGTTGCAAATCAAGCAAACTAAGGAAGGTACTTTTGTCTCTCAAACGAAGTACACTAAGGACTTATTCAAGAAGTTCAATATGCAAGAATGCAAAGGTATGTCTACACCCATGCCTACTAGTGGACATCTTGATTTGACCAAAGATGGTGAACCGGTTGATCAAAAGGTTTATCGCTCTATGATTGGTTCATTGTTATATCTATGTGCTTCACGTCCCGATATTATGCTAAGTGTGTGCATGTGTGCACGATATCAAGCTGCTCCTAAAGAATGTCATCTTAAGGCTGTGAAAAGGATAGTGAGATACTTAATCCATACACCAAATTTTGGCATTTGGTATCCTAAGAGGGCCTCTTTCGATCTTGTTGGCTACTCCGACTCGGACTATGCCGGAGACAAGGTTGATAGAAAGTCCACTTCGGGTACTTGTCAATTTCTTGGTAGATCTCTTGTGTCTTGGTCCTCCAAGAAACAAAACTCGGTATCCTTATCCACCGCCGAAGCTGAATATATTGCCGCTGGTTCATGTTGTGCTCAATTACTTTGGATGACCCAAACTCTTAAAGATTATGGGATATATGTGAGACATGTTCCATTGCTTTGTGACAATGAAAGTGCTATCAAAATTGGTCATAATCCTGTGCAACATTCTCGAACTAAGCATATTGAAGTTCGTCATCATTTCATTCGAGATCATGTTGCTAAGGGTGACATTGATCTTAAGCATGTTCGCACCGAAAAGCAATTAGCGGATATATTCACTAAACCTCTTGATGAGAAAGTGTTTTGCAGGTTAAGAGGAGAATTGAACATCATTGATGCTTCAAACTTGGAGTAGAAACTCCATTGGATACATGCAAGACATGAGCTTATGACTAATCCTTGATATTTCTCTTATGATGAAAATCTTATGTCTTGGATATATTTGTATCTTGCATGTTATCTAACCCATGTAGGTACTTGGTTGAATCAAATTCCATGAGATTGTAACCTACTCATATCGTGAGCAATCTCTACATCACCAAGTCTCTACGCAAAGGTGGTTGAAGACAAGGAAGCATGAAACCATTCAAACATATCCTTTGACAAATTCTATGTTGAGCTTCATGATTGTCATTTTTGGATACACAAGTGCTCTTCCTTGCAAGAACTAACCCATGTATGTAGATGGACTCAAATTCCAAGTGGTGCTCCAAATTCTTGATGAGCTACATCAACCTTGAGCAACCCACGCAAGTTCAACTACATGGACAACACCACCAACCAAGGTATGTTATTCCATCTTAGAGAAGCTTTACTCCGAGTCATGAGTTAAAGCAACTCGACAAGATGTGAATACATCAAGATGCTTAAACGAAAAATGGCAACCCCATTTTGAGCTTAAACGATGAGTATGACCTATGATCAAGTGATCTCACTTGACTCCTAAGTCAACATACTCTAACATAGGTGACTTCGTCGCCGACCATCTCTAGATGAAGTTCCCTTGTGTTTTCTTCTGTGTTTTTGCATTTGTCTCATGCATCCTTTCAAAAAAAAAAAACTTCATCTAGATTTCTTTCTATTTTCTCTGCATTTTCTGCATCCAATTCCTTGCATATCATTCAGTTAATTCCTTGCAAACCTTTGAGAGATCCTACTAGTCTAGTGAGCTGAGGTGACAAGTGTTTTCCCTGCGATGAACTCGGTTACACCGATTTGTTATTTTCGGTCCAACCGAAAACTTTCGGTACCACCGAAGCATACCACTCGGTGCCACCGATCTCACAACAGGAAAAACTCTTTGCCACTTATTCTCTGTTTCTTCTGATCCAACTCCACTCAATGAATCTTGTCCTCTACAAGCATCACATTTTTATCATTGCTTTATGTTCTGACTCAAGGATCAAACCCATTCACGACAAATTCCAAAGGGAGAGAGAGATTACATCTTTATCAAGCCCTTCTTGGAAATTTATGTCAAAGGGGGAGAGAGAGATCACATCAAAGCTTATCATTTAGAGAGAGAGATCACATCTCAGAGGGAGAGAGAGAAGATCCTTCAAGGGGAGAGAGAGATCTCCAGGGGGAGAGAATACTAGTAGAAAGTATTTCTCAAGGATCCCAGATGCTTGGTGTTCAAGAGGAGAGATGCCACATGTCTTCTTGAGGGGAAAGACATGTTCATATGTGCTTATTTGCATTAGCTTGCATTAGCTCTGTTCTTTATATCCTTCAGCTCTGATTTTCTGTTCGCTGTCTTCTCCCAGTATCCCATGCTAGATTCAGGGGGAGCAAGACATCTAAGGGAAAGAGATCATTTAAATTCATTGCATATCTTTACTCTTGGGGACATGTCTAATCCAATGTAGTACTTAGTACTCACTCTCTACATGTCATCCCAGTCTTGGTATTCTTGTGGTTTCTTCTGTTTGCTCTGGCTAGTAGATGTATCTGTGTTATCTAACCTTGTTTCACAGGTTCATTCCATCCTAAGCCAACTCAAGACTACAAGGTAAGTATATGCATCACAATCATGTGTATGAGGAATTCTTGCTGATGTACATACTGTTTGCAAGAAGGACTCATGGGCATGAAGGTATTTCCTTTAATACTTTTTGCTCTGATGCATATGGCCAAGATACATGTAACACATTGCCTGCTCTATCATGGTTATGCTCTCACATGCTTCTATATTTCATATTCACATGATTGCATACATGTAGGGGGAGCCTATGCTTGTTACATGTCTTTCCAAAGCTTTACTTGCTATTCTTTATATCTTTATCTAAAGCTTTGATGTATGTTGTCATCAATTACCAAAAAGGGGGAGATTGAAAGCACAAGTGCTCCCTAGGTGGTTTTGGTAATTAATGTCAACATATCTCTTGTTGGACTAACACTTTTATCTAGTATGTTTCAGATAAGTTCAACAATGGAGTGGCATGGACTAAAGGATGTGGGAACTCCTTCAAGATGCTAAGGACAAAGGATTGGCTCAAGCTTCAAGCTCAAGACTCTTCATTTTACATTTTAGTGATCCAAGATCACATTGAGTCTATAGGAAAAGCCAATACTATCAAGGAGGGATGAGGTGTTGCTTAATGAGCCTCTTGCTTCAAGTGCTTAGTGATATGCTCCAAATACCCTCAACTACTTTCCCACTTCCACACATATGTCCTAAACCTAAAGTCAAACTCGGCCCCACTGATTCTTTCTATCCGGCGCCACCGAGTTTGGATGTCTTAGCCACTGCCACAAACCCTAGGCAAATCGGTCTCACCGATAGGGATCTCGATCTCACCGAGATGGGATTGTAATCTCTCTGTGTATGTCCATTATCAAAATCGGTCTCACCGAGTTTGAGCAATCGGTACTACCGAGATTACAATGCAAACTCTCTGGTTAACTTATTATCAAAATCGGTCCCACCGAGTTTGATAATCGGTCAACCGAGTTTGCCTGACCAACTCTCTGGAAAGCTTATTACCAAAATCGGTCCCACCGAGTTTGTGTAATCGGTCTTACCGAGATTACGTTATGCCCTAACCCTAACCGAATCGGTCCTACCGAGTTGCATTTCGGTCCCACCGAAAACCCTAACGGTCACATTATTTGCTAAATTGGTCTGACCGAGTTTAACGATTCGGTCCCACCGAGTTTGGTAGATTGTGTGTAACGGTTAGATTTTGTGTGGAGGCTATATATACCCCTCCACCTCCTCTTCATTCGTGGAGAGAGCCATCAGACTGAACCTACACTTCCAGCATCCTATCTCTGAGAGAGAACTACCTACTCATGTGTTGAGGCCAAGATATTCCATTCCTACCATATGAATCTTGATCTCTAGCCTTCCCCAAGTTGCTTTCCACTCAAACCCTCTTTCCACCAGATCCAAATCCTATGAGAGAGAGTTGAGTGTTGGGGAGACTATCATTTGAAGCACAAGAGCAAGGAGTTCATCATCAACGCACCATTTGTTACTTCTTGGAGAGTGGTGTCTCCTAGATTGGCTAGGTGTCACTTGGGAGCCTCCGACAAGATTGTGGAGTTGAACCAAGGAGTTTGTAAGGGCAAGGAGATCGCCTACTTCGTGAAGATCTACCGCTAGTGAGGCAAGTCCTTCGTGGGCGACGGCCATGGTGGGATAGACAAGGTTGCTTCTTCGTGGACCCTTCGTGGGTGGAGCCCTCCGTGGACTCGCGCAACCGTTACCCTTCGTGGGTTGAAGTCTCCATCAACGTGGATGTACGATAGCACCACCTATCGGAACCACGCCAAAAACATCCGTGTCTCCAATTGCGTTTGAATCCTCCAATCCCTTCCCTTTACATTCTTGCAAGTTGCATGCTTTACTTTCCGCTGCTCATATACTCTTTGCATGCTTGCTTGCTATGTGTTGTGAATGTTAAACTTGTGCCTAAACTCCACTCAAACTTTAAAGAAACTTAAAAACTGCAACTTTGGTACTTAGTGTCTAATCACCCCCCCCTCTAGACACCTCTTCTCAAGGTCCTACACATGGCATCCTACTCAAACTTGCATCGATATCAATGATGGGCATCTTATAGCCCACTAATTTGCCTAGTTGATGTGAGACTTTGCCTTCTTTTTGCTTCTCCACAACCACCATATTCTATTCACCTATAGTCTATGTTCCATGCTCACCTGTTTGCGTGAAGTGAAAATTTGGAACGTTAAAAATTCGTACCGGGTGTCGATAACTTGTGTGGTACGATGACAAGCAAACATAATAGGTCGGCCATGAATTCGAGAAGACCGCTTCTAGTATCTAAGATAATTCAATATTAACTTTTTTTTTATCTTATGGATCCGAATTTTCATGCACAATGCTGAATATTCATTATAAATATGTAGGTCGCATTCAACTTAAATTCCTTTTTTTATTTTACCTTCGTGACACAGGATTAAGCTTGGATATGATACGTTACAACGTATCATAAATTTATGAGTTGCATCCATTTTGCAATAATTTTATATGGGGGTATGATTTTATTGTTTTCGTGTAATTAAAAAATTTCCTACGCACTACGCAAGATCCTGTGATGCATAGCAAGCCGAGGGGAAGTGTTGTTACGTACAACCGGACACTGCGGAAGCGATGACACGACGTAGAGGAAGTATCGTTAGTCTTCACGATCCAACGATCAAGCACGAAACTACGGCACCTCCGAGTTCGAGCCACACGTTCAGCTCGATGACCGATCCCGACTCCGATCCAGCAAAGTGTCGGGGAAGAGTTTCGTCAGCACGACGGCGTGGTGACGATCTTGATGAACTACAGCAGCAGGGCTTCGCCTAAACTCTGCTACAGTATTATCGAGGTATATGGTGGCAGGGGCACCGCACACGGCTAAGGAATAGAATCACGTGATCAACTTGTTGTGTCTTTTGGTGCTAGCCCTGCCTCCTCTATTTATATTTGAGCCCGGGGTCGAAACTTGGAGCAAAAGCCTCCTCAAAGTCGGTTTTGCCCAAAGGCAAGAGTCCCTCGACTCCAGGACCAAACGCCACAATCCTTGGCGTCTGGCCAGACGCCATGGACCTCGGCGTCTGGCCCAGGCCAGACGCCAGGGTCTCCGGCGTTTGGCCCCCTGGCCTCCGCAAAACTCCTTTTTGCACCGATCTAAAGCCTCATGGCTTGACCCTTGGCCTAACCATATCATCCAATATAATGAATCTTTACGTCTCGACCATTTCGAGACTCCTCGTCATGTCCCCGATCTCATCCGGACCCGAACTCCTTCGGTTCATCAAAACATGTAAACTCATAATATAACTGTCATCGTAACCTTAAGCGTGCGGACCCTGCGGGTTCGAGAACAATGTAGACATGACCGAGACACGTCTCTGGTCAATAACCAATAGCGGGACCTGGATGCCCATATTGGCTCCTACATATTCTACGAAGATCTTTATCGGTCAGACCGCATAACGACATACATTGTTCCCTTTGTCATCGGTATGTTACTTGCCCGAGATTTGATCGTCGGTATCCAATACCTAGTTCAATCTCGTTACCGGCAAGTCTCTTTACTCGTTCCGTAATACATCATCTCACAACTAACATATTAGTTGCAGTGCTTGCAAGGCTTATGTGATGTGCATTACCGAGAGGGCCCAGAGATACCTCTCCGACAATCGGAGTGACAAATCCTAATCTCGAAATACGCCAACCCAACATCTACCTTTGGAGACACCTGTAATGCTCCTTTATAATCACCCAGTTACGTTGTGACGTTTGGTAGCACCCAAAGTGTTCCTCCGGCAAACGGGAGTTGCATAATCTCATAGTCATAGGAACATGTATAAGTCATGAAGAAAGCAATAGCAACATACTAAACGATCAGGTGCTAAGCTAATGGAATGGGTCATGTCAATCAGATCATTCAACTAATGATGTGACCTCGTTAATCAAATAACAACTCATTGTTCATGGTCAGGAAACATAACCATCTTTGATTAACGAGCTAGTCAAGTAGAGGCATACTAGTGACACTCTGTTTGTCTATGTATTCACACATGTATTATGTTTCCGGTTAATACAATTCTAGCATGAATAATAAACATTTATCATGATATAAGGAAATAAATAATAACTTTATTATTGCCTCTAGGGCATATTTCCTTCAGTCTCCCACTTGCACTAGAGTCAATAATCTAGTTCACATCGCCATGTGATTTAACAGCAATAGTTCACATCACCATGTGATTAACACCCATAGTTCACATCGCTATGTGACCAACACCCAAAGGGTTTACTAGATTCAGTAATCTAGTTCACATCGCTATGTGATTAACACCCAAGGAGTACTAAGGTGTGATCATGTTTTGCTTGTGAGAGAATCTTAGTCAACGGGTCTGCCATATTCAGATCCTCATGTGTTTTGCAAATTCTATGTCAACAATGCTCTGCATGGAGCTACTCTAGCTAATTGCTCCCACTTTCAATATGTATCTAGATCGAGACTTAGAGTCATCTAGATTAGTGTCAAACTTGCATCGGCGTAACCCTTTACGACGAACCTTTTCCATAATCGAGAAACATATCCTTATTCCACTAAGGACAATTTTGACCGCTCTCCAGTGATCTACTCCTAGATCACTATTGTACTCCCTTGCCAAACTCAGTGGTATGGCATACAATAGATCTGGTATACAGCATGGCATACTTTATAGAACCTATGACTGAGGCATAGGGAATGACTTTCATTCTCTTTCTATTTTCTGCCGTGGTCGGGCTTTGAGTCTTACTCAACTTCACACCTTGCAACACAGGCAAGAACTCCTTCTTTGACTGTTCCATTTTGAACTATTTCAAAAATTTATCAAGGTATGTATTCATTGAAAAATCTTATCAAGCGTCTTCATCTATCTATATAGATGTTGATGCTCAATGTGTAAGCAGCTTCACCTAGGTCTTTCTTTGAAAAACTTTTATTCAAGTATCCTTTCATGCTTTGCAGAATAATTCTACATTATTTCCGATCAACAATATGTCATTCACATATACTTATCAGAAATGTTGTAGTGCTCCCACTCACTTTCTTGTAAATACAGGCTTCACCGTAAGTCTGTACAAAACTATATGCTTTGATTAACTTATCAAAGCGTATATTCCAACTCCGAGATTCTTGCACCAGTCCATAAATGGATCGCTGGAGCTTGCACACTTTGTTAGCTCCCTTTGGATCGACAAAACCTTCCGGTTGCATCATATACAACTCTTCTTCAAGAAATCCATTCAGGAATGCAGTTTTGACATCCATCTGCCAATTTCATAATCATAAAATGCGGCAATTGCTAACATGATTCGGACAGACTTTTAAGCATCGATACGAGTAAGAAAATCTCATCGTATTCAACACCTTGAACTTTGTCAAAAACCTTTTCGACAAGTCTAGCTTTGTAGATAGTAACACTACTATCAACGTCCGTCTTCCTCTTGAAGATCCATTTATTCTTAATGACTCACCGATCATCGGGCAAGTCAATCAAAGTCTACACTTTGTTCTCATACATGGATCATATCTCAGATTTCATGGCCTCAAGCCATTTCGTGGAATCTGGGCTCATCATTGCTTCCCCATAGTTCGCAGGTTCATCATGGTCTAGTAACATGACTTCCAGAACATGATTACCGTACCACTCTGGTGCGGATCTTACTCTGGAAGACCTACGAGGTTTGGTAGTAACTTGATCTGAAGTTTGATGATCATCATCATTAACTTCCTCACTTATTGGTGTAGGAATCACTGGAACTGATTTCTGTGATTGGCTACTTTCCAATTCGAGAGAAGGTACATTTACGTCATCAAGTTCTACTTTCCTCCCACTCACTTCTTTCAAGAGAAACTCCTCTATAGAAAGGACCAAAACTTAGCAACAACGATCTTGCCTTCGGATCTGTGGGTAGAAGGTGTGCCCAATAATTTATTTAGGGTATCCTATGAAGACACGCTTCTCCGATTTGGGTTCGAGCTTATCTGGCTGAAGTCTTTTGACATAAGCATTCACATCTCCAAACTTTAAGAAATGACAGCTTAGGTTTCCGCCAAACCATAGTTCATATGGTGTCGTCTCAACGGATTTAGATGGTGCCCTATTTAACGTGAATGCAGCTGTCTTAATGCATAACCCCAAAATGATAGTGGTAAATCGGTAAGAGACATCATAGATCGTACCATATCAAATAAAGTATGGTTACGATGTTCAGACACACCATTTCACATGGTTACGACGTTCAGACACACCATTACGCATGGTTACGACGTTCAGACACACCATTACACTGTGGTGTTTGAGGTGGCATGAGTGTGAAACTATTCCACATTGTTTAATGAAGCGAACTCTAACTCAAATATTCGCCTCCACGATCAGATCGTGGACAACTTTATTTTCTTTTACGATGATTCTCCACTGCACTATGAAATTCTTCAAACTTTTCAAATGTTTCAGACTTGTGTTTCATCAAGCAGATATACCCATACTACTCAAATCATATGTGAAGGTCAGAAATAACGATACCGCCACGTGCTTCAACACTCATCGGACCGCATACATCGATATGTATTATATTCCAATAAGTCATCGCTCGCGCATTGTTCCGGAGGATGGAGTTTTAGTCATCTTGCCCACGAGGCATGTCGCAGTATCAAATGATTCATAATCAAGTGATTCCAAAAGTCCATCGCATGGAGTTTCTTCATGCGCTTTTACACCAATATGACCTAAACGATAGTGCCACAAACAAGTTGCACTATCATTATAACTTTGCTCTTTTGGCATCAATATATGAATATGCGTATCACTACGATCGAGATCAATAAACCATTCACATTAGGTGTATGACCATAGAAGGTTTATTCGTATAAATAGAACAACAATTATTCTCCGACTTAAATGAATAACCGTATTGCAATGAACATGATCTAATCATATTCATGCTCAACACAAACACCAAATAACATTTATTTAGGCTCAACACTAATCCCAAAGGTAGAGGGAGTGTGCGATGGTGATCATATCAATCTTGGAAACACTTCCAACACACATCGTCACCTCACCCTTAACTAGTCTCTGTTTATTCTGCAACCCCTATTTCGAGTTACTAATCTTAGCAACTGAACCGGTATGAAATACCCAGGGGATACTATGAACACTAGTAAAGTACACATCAATAACATATATATCAAATATACCTTTGTTCACTTTGCATCCTTCTTATCTGTCAAGTATTTGGGGCAATTCCGCTTCTAGTGACCATTTCCTTTGCAGTAGAAGCACTCAGTTTTAGGCTTGGGTCGAGCTTTGGGATTCTTCACTGGGAGCGGCAACTTGCTTGCTGTTCTTCTTGAGGTTCCCCTTCTTCTGTCCTTCCCCTATTCTGAAACTAGTGGGTCTTGATCTACCATCAACACTTTATGCTTCTCTTCTTGATTTCTACTTCGTCAATTTCCGCATCGCGAAGAGCTTGGGAATTCGTTTCCGTCATCCCTTTGGACATTCATAGTTCATGCACAAAAGTTCTACTAACTTGAGTGATAGTGACTCGAGAACTTTCGTCAATCACTATCTGATCTGGAAAGATTAACTCCCACTTGATTCAAGCGATTGTATTAACCTAGCAATCTGAGTAGCATGCCTCACTGGCTGAGCTCTTCTCCTCCATCCTTGTAGGCAACAGAACTTGTTAGAGACTCTCATATCTCTCAACATCGGGAATGAGTCTAAAATACATCTTCAACTCCTTGGAACATCTCCATATGCTCCATGGGCATTGCAAAAACGTTCTTTGAAGTCCCGATTCTAAGCCGTAAGCATGGTGCACTAAACTATTAAGTAGTCATCATATTGAGCTAGCCAAACGTTCATAACGTCTGCATTTGCTCCTGCAATAGGTCCGTCACCTAGCGGTGCATTAAGGACATAATTCTTCTGTGCAGCAATGAGGATTTAACCTCAGATCACGGATCAAATCCGCAACATTGCTACTAACATTTTTCAACACAATTTTCTCTAGGAACATATCAAAATAAACACAGGGAAGCAACAACGCGAGCTATTGATCTACAACATGATTTGCAAAATACTACCAGGACTAAGTTCATGATAAATTTAAGTTCAATTTAATCATATTACTTAAGAACTCCCACTTAGATAGACATCCCTCTAATCCTCTAAGTGATCACGTGATCCAAATCAACTAAACCATGTCCGATCATCACGTGAGATGGAGTAGTTTCATCGGTGAACATCATTATGTTGATCATATCTACTATATGATTCACGCTCGACCTTTCGGTCTCCGTGTTCCGAGGCCATATCTGCATATGCTAGGCTCGTCAAGTTTAACCTGAGTATTCTGCGTGTGCAAAACTGGCTTGTACCCGTTGTAGATGGACGTAGAGCTTATCACACCCGATCATCACGTGGTGTCTGGGCACGACGAACTTTGGCAACGGTGCATACTCAGGGAGAACACTTCTTGATAATTTAGTGAGAGATCATCTTATCATGCTACCGTCAATCAAAGCAAGATAAGATGCATAAAAAGATAAACATCACATGCAATCAATATAAGTGATATGATATGGTCATCATCATCTTGTGCTTTGTGATCTCCATCTCCGAAGCACCGTCATGATCACCATCGTCACCGGCGCGACACCTTGATCTCCATCGTAGCATCGTTGTCGTCTCGCCAATCTTATGCTTCCACGACTATCACTACCGTTTAGTAATAAAGTAAAGCATTACATCGCGATTGCATTGCATACAATAAAGCGACAACCATATGGCTCCTGCCAGTTGCCGATAACTCGGTTACAAAACATGATCATCTCATACAATAAAATTCAGCATCATGCCTTGACCATATCACATCACAACATGCCCTGCAAAAACAAGTTAGACGTCCTCTACTTTGTTGTTGCATGTTTTACGTGGCTGCTACGGGCTTAAGTAAGAACCAATCTCACCTACGCATCAAAACCACAATGATAGTTTGTCAAATAGACTCCGTTTTAACCTTCGCAAGGACCGGGCGTAGCCATACTTGGTTCAACTAAAGTTGGAGAGGCAGTCGCCCGCAAGCCATCTCTGTGCAAAGCACGTCGAGGGAACCGGTCTCGCGTAAGCGTACGCGTAAGGTTGGTCCGGGTCGTCTCGTCCAACAATACCGCCGAACCAAAGTATGACATGCTGGTAGGCAGTATGACTTGTATCGTCCACAACTCACTTGCGTTCTACTCGTGCATATAACATCAACATAAATAACCTAGGCTCTGATACCACTGTTGGGTTTCATAGTAATTTCAAAAAATTTCCTACGCACATGCAAGATCATGTGATGCATAGCAACGAGGGGAGAGTGTTGTCTACGTACCCAACGCAGACCGACTGCGGAAGCGATGACACGACGTAGAGGAAGTAGTCGTACGTCTTCACGATCCAACCAATCAAGCACCGAAACTACGGCACCTCCGAGTTCGAGCACACGTTCAGCTCGATGACGATCCCCGGACTCCGATCCAGCAAAGTGTCGGGGAAGAGTTCCGTCAGCACGACGGCGTGGTGACGATCTTGATGAACTACAGCAGCAGGGCTTCGCCTAAACTCTGCTACAGTATTATCGAGGTATATGGTGGCAGGGGGCACCGCACACGGCTAAGGAATAGATCACGTGGATCAACTTGTTGTGTCTTTGGTGCTAGCCCTGCCCCTCTATTTATATGTTGAGCCCCGGGGTCGAAACTTGGAGCAAAAGCCTCCTCAAAGTCGGTTTTGCCCGAAAGGCAAGAGTCCCACTCGGACTCCAGGACCAAACGCCACAATCCTTGGCGTCTGGCCCAGACGCCATGGGCCTCGGCGTCTGGCCCAGGGCCAGACGCCAGGGTCTCCAGCGTTTGGCCCCCTGGCCTCCGCAAAACTCCTTTTTGCACCGATCTAAAGCCTCATGGGCTTGACCCCTTGGCCTAACCATATCATCCAATATATGAATCTTTACGTCTCGACCATTTCGAGACTCCTCGTCATGTCCCCGATCTCATCTGGGACTCCGAACTCCTTCGGTTCATCAAAACATGTAAACTCATAATATAACTGTCATCGTAACCTTAAGCGTGCGGACCCTACGGGTTCGAGAACAATGTAGACATGACCGAGACACGTCTCTGGTCAATAACCAATAGCGGGACCTGGATGCCCATATTGGCTCCTACATATTCTACGAAGATCTTTATCGGTCAGACCGCATAACGACATACGTTGTTCCCTTTGTCATCGGTATGTTACTTGCCCGAGATTTGATCGTCGGTATCCAATACCTAGTTCAATCTCGTTACCGGCAAGTCTCTTTACTCGTTCCGTAATACATCATCTCACAACTAACATATTAGTTGCAGTGCTTGCAAGGCTTATGTGATGTGCATTACCGAGAGGGCCCAGAGATACCTCTCCGACAATCGGAGTGACAAATCCTAATCTCGAAATACGCCAACCCAACATCTACCTTTGGAGACACCTGTAATGCTCCTTTATAATCACCCAGTTACGTTGTGACGTTTGGTAGCACCCAAAGTGTTCCTCCGGCAAACGGGAGTTGCATAATC
The DNA here is from genome assembly GCF_018294505.1 of Triticum aestivum. NCBI lineage: Eukaryota > Viridiplantae > Streptophyta > Magnoliopsida > Poales > Poaceae > Triticum > Triticum aestivum. Next base: position 199,243,512 of record NC_057795.1, read on the forward strand.
TCATAGTCATAGGAACATGTATAAGTCATGAAGAAAGCAATAGCAACATACTAAACGATCAGGTGCTAAGCTAATGGAATGGGTCATGTCAATCAGATCATTCAACTAATGATGTGACCTCGTTAATCAAATAACAACTCATTGTTCATGGTCAGGAAACATAACCATCTTTGATTAACGAGCTAGTCAAGTAGAGGCATACTAGTGACACTCTGTTTGTCTATGTATTCACACATGTATTATGTTTCCGGTTAATACAATTCTAGCATGAATAATAGACATTTATCATGATATAAGGAAATAAATAATAACTTTATTATTGCCTGTAGGGCATATTTCCTTCATTTATTAAACTAACCCGGACTAACGTTGTTTCAGCAGAACTACCGTGGTGCCATTTTTTGTGCAGAAATAAAAGTTCTCGGAATGGGCTGAAAATTTTAGGAGATCATTTATGGACCAGAAGAGACCCACGGAGCCCTGGAGCTGTGCCAGGAGGTGACCAAGGAAGCCAGAAGCCAGGGGCATGCCCCTAGGGCTTGTGAGCCCCTCGGGTGTCCCCCTGACTTGTTTCCAATGCCAAGTACTCTTATATATACAGAAACCTCCGAAAAGAACCTTAATTCGGAAGTTCTGCCGCCGCAAGCCTCTGTAGCCATGAAAAACCAATCGGGAGCCTGTTCCGGCACCCTTCTGGAGGGGGAAACCATCACCGGAGGCCATCTTCATCACCCCGGCAGTCGCCATGATTAGGCGGGAGTAGTTCACCCTTAGGGTTGAGGGTATGTACTAGTAGTTGTGTGTTTGATCTCTCTCTCTCTCTCTCTCTCTCTCTCTCTCTCTCTCTCGTGTTCTTGATTTGGCACGATCTTGATGTACCGTGAGCTTTGTTACTATAGTTGGATCATATGGTGTTTCTCCCTCTCTATCTTCTAGTGATGAATTGAGTTTTACCATTGAGGTTACACTATTATCGGATTGAATACTATTATGGATTTGAGAACACTTGATGTATGTCTTGCATGGGATACCCGTGGTGGCAATGGGGTGTTCTATTGCTTCACTTGATGTAGTTTTGGCACTCAACTCGCTGATTCCCGAGGTGACATACGGGTAATCTATGCATAGGGGTTGATGCATATTTTCATCCTTGTTTCTCTGGTAGAAATCTTGGGGCACTCTTTGAGGTTCTTTGTGTTGGATTGAATATTATGAATCTGAAGTTGTTTGATGCATATCATCTAATTGACCCACAGATACTTGTGGTGATATTGGAGTATCTAGGTGACATTAGGGTTGATTGATGTGTATCATATGGTGTTATTTTAGTTCGAACTCTAGGGCTGTTTGTGACACTTATAGGAATAGCTCAAAATATTGATCAGAAAGAATAACTTTGAGGTGGTTTCTTACCCTACAAGCAATTTCATCTTATGTTCTCCGCGATAGGAACTTTGGAGTGACTCTTTGTCGCACATTGATGGATTGCCATATGATTTAATTATGTTATCATGTTGAGAGAATTTGCAGTATTGAAAGTATGGACCCTAGGCCTTGTTTTCAAGCATTGCTATACCGTTTTTGCTCACTTTTACTACTTGCTACCTTGCTGTTTTATATTTTCAGATTACAAAAACCTATATCTACCATCCATATTATAATTGTATCACCATCTCTTCACCGAACTAGTGCACCTATAGAATTTACCATTGTATTGGGTGTGTTGGGGACACAAGAGACTCTTTGTTATTTGGTTGCAGGGTTGTTTGAGAAAGACCATCTTCACCTACACCTCCCACAGATTGATAAACCTTAGGTTATCCACTTGAGGGAAAATTGCTACTGTCCTACAAACTCTGCGCTTGGACGCCCAACACGAGTCTACAAGAAGAAGGTTGCGTAGTAGACAACAGAACACCACAACGTAATGGTCTGTCCGAACATCATAATCGTACCTTATTGGATATGTTGCGTTCTATGATGTTCCTTGCCGATCTTCCACTCTCATTTTTGTGTTACGCATCAGAGACAGTTGCATTCACTTTAAATAGGGCACCATCTAAGTCCATAGAGACAACACCATATGAACCATGGTTTGGCAAGAAACCTAAGCTGTCGTTTCTTAAGGTTTGGGGCTGCAATGCTTATGCCAAAAGGCTTCAGATAGAGAATCTCGAACCCAAAGTGGACAAATGTGTATTCATAGGATACCCGAAGGAGACTATTGGGTATACCTTCTATCTCAGATCTGAGGGTGATACGTCTCCAACGTGTCTATAATTAATGAAGTATTCATGCTATGTTTGCAGCAAATTTATATGGTTTTGGTATGATTCGATTAGAACTAACCCGGACTAGCGCTGTTTTCAGTAGAACTAACGTGGTGTCATTTTTTGTGCAAATAAAAGTTCTCGGAATGGCCTGAAAATTTACGGTGGTTTTTTATGGTCCAAAAGAGACCCTCGAAGCACAAGAGGACGAGGAATCCACAAGCCCTCTAGGCGCACACTACCCCCTCCCACCGGGAGGGGGCTCCGGGCTTGTTGGCACCTCGGGCACCCCCTTGACCTGAGACCGATGCCAAAAATTCTTCTAAATATAGAAACCTACGAAAAGAACCCTAGATTGGAAGTTCCACTGCCGCAAACTTCTGTAGCCACGAAAAACCAATTGGGAGCCCGTTCTGGCACCCTACTGGAGGGGGAAACCATCATCGGATGCCATCTTCATCGTCCCGGCGGCCACCATGATGAGGAGGGAGTAGTTCATCCTCGGGGCTGAGGGTATGTACCAATAGCTATGTGTTTGATCTCTCTCTCTCTCCTGTGTTCTTGATTTGGCACGATCTTTATGTACCGCGAGCTTTGTTATTATAGTTGGATCATATGGTGTTTCTCCCCTCTACCTTTTTGTGATGAATTGAGTCTTGCTCTTTCAGGTTTCGTTATGTTGGATTGAGTATTGGATTTGAGAACACTTGATGTATGTCTTGCGATGGGATATCTGTGGTGACAATGGGATCTTCTATTGATTCACTTGATATGTTTTTGCACTCAACTCGCGGATTCCCAAGGTGACATTGGGGTAATATATGCATAGGGGTTGATGCATGTTTTCGTCCTACGTTCTCTGATAGAAACTTAGGGGTGATTCTTTGTTGCATGTTGAGGGATTGTTATATGATTCAATTATGTTAGCATTTTTGAGAGAATTTCCACTAGTGAAAGTATGAACCATGGGCCTTGTTTTCAAGCATTGCAATACCGTTTTCGCTCACTTTTGTTACTAGTTACCTTGTTGTTTTTATATTTTCAGATTACAAAAACCCATATCTACCATCCATATTACACTTGTATCACCATCTCTTTGCCAAACTAGTGCACCTATACAATTTACCATTGTATTGGGTGTGTTGGGGACACAAGAGACTCTTTGCTATTTGGTTGCAGGGTTGTTTGAGAGAGACCATCCTCATCCTACACCTCCCACGGATTGGTAAACCTTAGGTCATCCACTTGAGGGAAATTTGCTACTGTCCTACAAAACTCTGTGCTTGGAGGCCCAACTAGAGTCTACAAGAATAAGGTTGCGTAGTAGACATCAAGCCCTTTTTTGGCGCCGTTGTCGGGGAGCTGAGTGCTTGAAGGTATATCTTTAGATCTTGCAATTGAATCTTTTAGTTTCAAGTTTTATCACTAGTTTCGTTTATAAAAGAAAACTAAAAAATAGAATTGAGGTTGCCTCATATATTTCATCTTTATAGTGTCTTTCATGAAAGTGATGGAAAGGAAATTTTTGCTCAAGTGTTAGAGGAAGAAGTCAATAAAATGTTTGGCACTAAATATTTGAATGATGATCATGATTGCAATGTTGTTAGAATGAATTATTTAAATATCCATGATGCTAATGATATGCAAAGCCATAAGCTTGGGGATGCTATGTTTGATGAATATGATATTGTTTTGTCCCTCAAATTTTGATGAAAAAATTTATTATGATGATATCATGCCTCCTATTTATGATAATTATATTGATAAAAGTGGATTTGGAGAGGCCATGACTTTATTTAGTGATGATTCCACTATTTCGGAAGAGGTTCCAATTGATTATGAGAATAAAGTGGCTATCTATGATGATTATTGTGATGACATGCATGCTATAAAGAATAATGATAACCATGAAATTTTTCATCACGATTCTAATTTTCAATTGGATTATGCCTCGCATGATAGTTATTTTGTTCAGTTTACTCCCACTATTATGAATGAGAATAATTTTGCTTATGTGGAGAGTAGTAAAATTTCTATGCTTGTGCATCATGAAAATAATTCTTTATGTGATGGTTATATTGTTGAATTAATTCATGATGCTACTGAAAATTATTATGAGAGAGGAACATATGCTTTTACATATCTCAATAATATCAAATTTCCTCTCTATGTGTTGAAAATCTTGAAGTTTTCCTTGTTTTACCTTCCTATGCTAGTTGATTCTTGCTCCCATAAATTGTTTGCTCACAAAATCCCTATGCATAGGAAGTGTATTAGGCTTAAATGTGCTAGTCATATGCTTCATGATGCTCTCTTTGTGTTTCAATTCTTATCTTATATGTGAGCATCATTGGAATCATCATGTCTGGCTAAAAAGGCATGAAAGAAAAGTGCTTGTTGGGAGATAACCCAATATTTATACCTACTGTTTTTTGTGTGTTCACATGATTATGCTACTGTAGTAACCATGTTTTATATCTTTTCTTTCAATAAAGTGCAAAGTAAGACCTTTGGGATGGTCTATGGTGATAGTTGATTTGACCTTGCTGAAAAACAGAAACTTGTGCACTCACTGTCAGAATTTTAGAAATTCACAGAAGCGTGATTTTGATCTGAATATTTTACACAATATTTATATACAAATTTCCCAGGTTGTCCTAAGTTTTCAGAATTTTTGGGGTAGCAGAAGTATACGAAATTTCCAGATTACACACATAGTGTTCTATTTTTGATAGATTCTGTTTTCAATGCATAGTTTGCTTGTTTTAGTGTTTCCATAGATTATATTAAGTGATATAAATTGTGGAAATGATAAGTTACGGTAGGAATTGTGAGGAAACAATTATGAATATTTTCTTTAATAGTACCCAAGTGAATGATTTGCTTTATTATACTAACGCATCTCACGAAGTTCCCTTAAGTTTTGTGTGATTGAAGTTTTCAAGTTTTGGCTGAGATATCTATATGAGGAGAATAAGGAGTGGCAAGACACTAAGTGGGGATTCCGAAGGCACCCCAAGGTAATATTCAAGGAATATCCAAGCAACTAGGCTTGGGGATGCCCCGGAAGGCATCCCCTCTTTCGTCTTCAACATTATCGGTAAACTCACTTGGAGCTATATTTTTATTCGTCACATGATATGTGTTTTGCTTGGAGCGTCATTTTCTGTTGTTTATATTTGCTTTATGTTATTTATAATAAGGTTTTGTATCTTTATTTCAATAAAAGTGTCAAGGATAGCCTTCACCATGCTCAATTTGCAAGTATATGAGTTGCTGTTTCAAAACACAAAGTTTGTCGCTATTGCAAAAATTCCCTAGAAAATTCAGAATGTGATAAAAGATTAAAATTTTAACACAATATTGAATGGTAAATTATCTACGGTGTGGTAAATTTTTAGCATTTTTGAGTTAAATAAGTATGGGTGTTCTTACATTCTTTATAGACTGTTCTGTTTAGACAGACTGCTGTTATATTTGCATTGTATGCATATGTTTGCTTGTTTAATGATTCTATTTGAGGATAGGAGTATTAAATACGCATAGGCATTTAGTATGCAATGTAAAATTATAATTTTAGCAATTTTCTTCAGTAGAGAATGATAAGGTTTTGCATAGATTTATACTAACTTATCTCATGAATCCTTGTTGAGTTCTGTGTGCATGAAGTTTTTAAAATTCCGGGAAACTATGATATGAGAGGAATTAAGGAGACACAAGAGCTCCAAAGTTAATATTTCAAAAAGTCTCAAACATCTAAGCTTGGGGATGCCCCGGTAGGCATCACACCTTTCTTCTTCAAAAATGATCGGTTGGCCTCGGTTGAGCTTAAGTTTTTGCTTCTTCACATGATATGTGATATCCTTAGAATGTCATTTTATTTTATTTTGCTTGCTGTTTGAATATAATATTAAGATCTAAAATTTTAAATGAGAGAGAGTCCTCACATAGCTACATAATTATTTGATTACTCATTGATCTTCACTTATATCTTTTAGGAGTAGTTTGTCATGAACTCTCGTGCTTCACTTATATTATTTTGAGAGTCTTATAAATAGTATGGCAATTTGCTTAGGTTAATAAAAACTTTCATAAAGAGCATTGAATACATGAGAAGTTTGATTCCTTGCATTTGTTTTGAGATATAAAAATTGTGATATTAGAGACATGCTAGTGAGTAATTCTCGATGGTAGAAATACTTGTGTTAAGTTTTGTGAATCCCGAAGCATGCACGTATGATTTATTTTTTGATTGTCTTCCTTGTGAGTGGCGGTCGGGGACGAGCGATGGTCTTTTCCTACCAATCTATCCCCTAGGAGCATGCGTGTAGTACTTTGTTTCGATAGCTAGTAACTTTTTGCAATAAGTATGTGAGTTCTTTATGATTAATGATGAGTCCATGGATTATACGCACTCTCACCCTTCCACCATTGCTAGCCTCTCTAGTATCGTGCAACTTTCGCTGGTACATTACACCCACCATATACCATTCCTCAAAACAACCACCATACCTACCTATCATGGCATTTCCATAGCCACTTCGAGATATATTGCCATGCAACTTCCACCGTTCCGTTTATTATGACACACACCAACATTGTCATATTGCTTCGCATGATCATGTAGTTGGCATAGTATTTGTGGCTTGGCCACCGTTCCTATTTTTTATACATGTCACTCTTGATCATTGCACATCCCGGTACACTGCCGGAGGCATTCATATTGAGTCATATTTTGTTCTATTATCGAGTTGTAATTCTTGAGTTGTAAGTAAATGAACGTGTGATGATCGTCAATATTAGAGCATTGTCCCATGTGAGGAAAGGATGATGGAAGCTATGATTCCCTCACAATTTAGGATGAGACTCCGGACTTTAAAATAAAAGAGGCCAAAGAATACAAAATAAAAGAAGAGGCCGAAGAGCCCAAAGAAGAAGAAAAAAGAGAAAATAAAAAATAAAAAATGAGAGAAAAAGAGAGAGGGACAATGTTACTATCCTTTTACCACACTTGTCCTTCAAAGTAGCACCATGCTCTTCATGATAGAGAGTGTCCTATTTTGTCACTTTCATACTGGGAATTTTTTGTTATAGAATTTGGCTTGTATATTCCAATGATGGGCTTCCTCAAATTGCCCTAGGTCTTTGTGAGCAAGCAATTTGGATGTACACCCACTTAGTTTTCATTTTGAGCTTTCATACACTTATAGCTCTAGTGCATCCATTGCATGGTAATCCCTACTCACTTGCATCGATATCAATTGATGGGCATTTCCATAGCCCATTAATTTGCCTAGTTGATGTGAGACTTTTTCCTTTTTGTCTTCTCCTCACAACCTCCACCATACTCTATTGCACTTATAGTGCTATCCATGGATCACACTCATCTATTGCGTGAAAGTTGAAAAATCTTGAGAACATTAAAAGTATGAAACAATTGCTTGGTTGGTTATTGGGGTTGTGCATGATGAAATATTTTGTGTGATGAAGATAGAGCATAGCCAGACTATATGATTTTGTTGGGATAACTTTCTTTGGCCATGATATTTTGAGAAGACATGATTGCTTTATTAGTATGCTTGAAGTATTATTGTTTTTAAGTCAATATTAAACTTTCGCTTTGAATCTTACGGATCTGAACATTCATGTCACAATATAGAAGATTACATTGATAAATATATTAGGTAGCATTCACACTTCATAATTTTTTTCTTTTATCATTTACCTACTCGAGGACGAGCAAGAATTAAGCTTGGGGATGCCGATATGTCTCCAACATATCTATAATTTATGAAGTATTCATGCCATGTTTGCAACAATTTTATATGGTGTTGTTATGATTTGATTACAACTAACCCGGACTGACGATGTTTTCAGCAGAACTACCGTGGTGTCGTTTTTTGTGCAGAAATAAAAGTTCTTGGAATGGGCTGAAAATTTACGGTGATTTTTATGGACCAAAAGAGACCCCCGAAGTGCAAGAGTTGGGCCAGGAAGTGGACGAGGAGTCCACAAGCCCTCTAGGCGCACCCTACCCCCGGGAGGGGGCTCTGGGCTTGTGGGCACCTCGGGCACCCCCTTACATGAGACCGACGCCAAAAATTCTTATAAATACATGAACTTCCGAAAAGAACCCTAGGTCGGAATTTCCGCCGTCGTAAGCCTCTGTAGCCACAAAAAACCAATCGGGTGCCCGTTCCAGCACCCTGCCGGAGGGGGAAACCATCACCGGAGGCCATCTTCATCATCCCGGCGGCCACCATGATGAGGAGGGAGTAGTTCACCATCGGGGCTGAGGGTATGTACCAGTAGCTATGTGTTTGATCTCTCTCTCTCTCTCTCTCTCTCGTATTCTTGATTTGGCACGATCTTGATGTACCGCGAGCTTGGTTAGTATAGTTGGATCATATGGTGTTTCTCCCCCTCTACCTTCTTGTGATGAATTGAGTCTTTCTCTTTGAGGTTTCATTATGTTGGATTGAGTATTGGATTTGAGAACACCTGACGCATGTCTTGCAATGGGATATCTGTGGTGACAATGGGATGTTCTATTGATTCACTTGATGTATGTTTTGGCACTCAACTCGTGGATTCCCGATGTGATATTGGAGTAATATATGCATAGGGGTTGATGCACGTTTTCGTCCTACGTTTTCTGGTAGAAACTTTGGGGTGATTCTTTGTTGCATTTTGAGGGATTGTTATATGATTCAATTATGGTATCATTGTTGAGAGAATTTGCACTAGTGGAAGTATGAACCCTAGGCCTTCTTTTCAAGCATTGAAATACCGTTTTCGCTCACTTTTATTACTAGTTACATTGCTGTTTTTATATTTTTCAGATTACAAAAACCTATATCTACCATCCATATTACACTTGTATCACCATCTCTTTGCCGAACTAGTGGACCTATACAATTTACCATCGTATTGGGTGTGTTGGGGACACAAGATACTCTTTGCTATTTGGTTACAGGGTTGTTTGAGAGAGACCATCTTCATCCTACACATCCCGTAGATTGATAAACCTTAGGTCATCCACTGAGGCATATTTGCTACTGTCCTACAAAACTTTGCACTTGGAGGCCCAACTAGAGTCTAAAAGAAGGAGGTTGCGTAGTAGACATCAGAGGGAAGCGTGTTTGTTGCTAAGAACAGGTCCTTTCTCGAGAAAGAGTTTCTCTTGAAAGGATTGAGTGGGAGGAAGATAGAACTTGATGAGGTTGTTGAACCTTTACTTCAACCATAGAGTAGCACATGGGATGTTTCTGTGGCACCTACGTCAGTTGAAGAGGAAGCTAATGATAGTGATCATCAAGTTTCAGATCAAGTCACTATCGAACCTCGTAGGTCGACAAGGATACATACTACTCCTGAGTGGTACAGTAACCCTGTCTTAGAGGTCATGTGGTTGGAAAACGATGAACCTACGAGCTATGGAGGAGCGATGGTGGGCCCGGATTCCGATAAATGGTTAGAGGCCAAGAACTCCGAGTTGGGATCCATGTATGAAAACAAAGTATGAACTTTGGAAGTATTACCTGAAGGGCAAAAGGCCATACAAAATAAATGGATATTCAAGAAGAAGATGGACACAGACGGTAATGTCATCGTCTACAAAGCTCAACGTGTGGCAAAGGGGTTTTCGCAAGTTCAGGGAGTTGACTATGATGAGACTTTCTCACCGTAGTGATGCTTAAGTCCATCAAAATCATGTTGGCAATAGCTGCATTTTTCAACTATGAAATCTGGCAGATGGATGTCAAAAGAGTGTTCCTTAACGATTTCCTTAAGGAAGAGCTCTATATGATGCAACTGAAAGGTTTTGTTGATCAAGAGAATGCTGACAAAGTGTGCAAACTCTAGCGATCCATTTAAGGACTGGTGCAAGCATCTCGTAGTTGGAATCTTCGCTTTGATGAGGTGATCAACGTGTTCGGGTTTATACAAAAGTTTTCGGAGAATCTTATTTTTACAAGAAAGTGACTGGGAGCTCTATAGCGTTTCTAATATTATATGTGGATGATATATAGCTGATTGGAAACAATATAGAAATTTTGGAAAATGTGAAGGAATATTTGAACAAGAGTTTTTCAATGAAGGACCTAGGAGAAGCTGCTTTCATATTAGGCATCAAGATCTGTAGAGATAGATCGAGACGCTTAATAGGACTTTCACAAAGCACATACCTTGATAGGATTTTGAAAAAGCTCAAAATGGATCAGTCCAAGAAGGGGTTCTTGCCTATTTTGCAAGGTGTGAAGTTGAGTAAGACTCAATGCCCAACGACTACAGAGGATAGAGAAAAGATGAGTGTCATCCGCTATGCTTCTGCCATAGGCTCTATCATGTATGCAATGTTGTGCACAAGACCAGATGTCAGCCTTCCCATAAGTATGACCGGAAGGTTTCAAAGTGATCCAGGAGTGGAACACTTGACAACGGTCAAGAATATCCTTAAGTACCTGAAAAGGACTAAGGAGATTTTTCTCATTTATGGAGGTGACCAAGAGCTCGTCGTAAAGGGTTACGTCGATGCAAGCTTTAACATTGATCCGGATGACTCTAAGTCTCAAACCGGATACATATATATTCTAAATGGGGGAGCAGTAAGTGATAACCCACAAGTGTAGGGGATCGCAACAACTTGCAAGGGTAAAGTATTCAACCCAAATTTATTGGTTCGACACAAGGGGAGCCAAAGAATATTCATGAGTATTAGCAGTTGAGTTGTCAATTCAACCACACCTGGATAACTTAGTAACTGCAGCAAAGTATTTAGTAGCAAAAGTGGTATGATAATAAAGGTAACGGTAGCAAAAGTAAAGATAAATGTTTTTGGGTTTTTGTAGTAGTTGTAAAAATAGCAACGGAAAAGTAAATAAGCGAAGGACAATATATGAAAAGCTCGTAGGCAATGTATCAATGATGGATAATTATGCCGAATGCGATTCCTCATGTAATAGCTATAACATAGAGTGACACAGAACTAGCTCCAATTCATCAATGTAATGTAGGCATGTATTCCGTAAATAGTCATACGTGCTTATGGAAAAGAACTTGCATGACATCTTTTGTCCTACCCTCTCGTGGAAGCGGGGTCCTAGCGGAAACTAAGGGATATTAAGGCCTTCTTTTAATAGAGAACCGGAACAAAGCATTAGCACATAGTGAATACATGAACTCCTCAAACTACGGTCATTGCCGAGAAGTATCCCGATTATTGTCACTTCGGGGTTGTCGGATCATAACACATAATAGGTGACTATAGAGTTGCAAGATAGGATCAAGAACACACATATATTCATGAAAACATAATAGGTTCATATCTGAAATCATGGCACTCGGGCCCTAGTGACAAGCATTAAGCATAGCAAAGTCATAGCAACATCAATCTCAGAACATAGTGGATACTAGGGATCAAACCCTAACAAAACTAACTTGGTTACATGGTAAATCTCATCCAACCCATCACCGTCCAGCAAGCCTACGATGGAATTACTCATGCACGGCAGTGAGCATCATGAAATTGGTGATGGAGGATGGTTGATGATGACGGCGGCGACGAATCCCCCTCTCCGGAGCCCCGAACGGACTGCAGATCAGCCCTCCCAAGAGAGATTAGGGCTTGGCGGTGGCTCCGTGTCGTAAAACGTGATGAAACTTTCTCCCTGATTTTTTTCTCCTCGAACGTGGATATATGGAGTTGGAGTTGACGTCGGTGGAGGTCCAGGGGGCCCACGAGATAGGAGGCCGCGCCCTAGGGGGGCGCCCCCTGTCTCGTGGACAACCTGTGGGCCCCCTGGCATTGATTCTTTCGCCAAAAATTCTTATTAATTCCAAAAAAGTGCCTCCGTCAATTTCCAGGACATTCTGAGAACTTTTCTTTTCTACACATAAAACAACATCATGGTAGTTCTGCTGAAAACAGCGTCAGTCCGGGTTAGTTTCATTCAAATCATGCAAGTTAGAGTCCAAAACAAGGGCAAAAGTGTTTGGAAAAGTAGATACGTTGGAGACGTATCAACTCCCCCAAGCTTAAACCTTTGCTTGTCCTCAAGCAATTCAGTTGATAAACTGAAAGTGATAAAGAAAAACTTTTACAAACTCTATTTGCTCTTGTTGTTGTAACATGAAAAGCCAGCATTCAAGTTTCAGCAAATATTATGAACTAACCATACTCACAATAGCACTTAGCTCTCACAATTGTCATATCAATAACATAATCAGCTAGCGAGCCATAATAATAAAACTCGGATGACAACACTTTCTCGAAATAATCATAACATGATATAACAAAATGGTATCTCGCCAGCCCTTTCTGAGACCGCAAAACATAAATGCAGAGCACCTTTAAAGATCAAGGATTGACTAAACATTGTAATTCATGGTAAAAGAGATCCAGTCAAGTAATACCCAATATAAACCAATAGTAATGAATGCAAATGACAGTGTGCTCTCCAGCGAGTGCTTTTAATAAGAAGGGTGATGACCAACATAAAAAGTAAATAGATAGGCCCTTCGCAGAGGGGAGCAGGGATTTGTAGAGGTGCCAGAGCTCGATTTTAAAATAGAGATTGAATAACATTTTGATTGGCATACTTTTGTTGTCAATGCAACAACTATGAGATGGCTGTATCTTCCATACTACATGCATTATAGGCAGTTCCCAAACATAATGGTAAAGGTTTATACTCCCCCAACCACCAACAAGCATCAATCCATGGCTTGCTCGAAACAACGAGTGCCTCCAACATACAACAACCCTGGGGGAGTTTTGTTTAATTATTTTGATTTGCTTTGATCATTTTGGATCATGAGACTGGGCATCCCGGTTACCGGCCCTTTCTCGTGAATGAGGAGCGGAGTCCACTCCTCGTGAGAATAACCCACCTAGCATGGAAGATATATGCGTCTCTAGTTGTAACATGAGCTGCTCGATCATACAAAACAGAATTTCATTTGAAGGTTTGGAGTTTGGCACATACAAATTTACTTGGAACGGCAGGTAAATACCGCATATAGGAAGGTATGGTGGACTCATATGGAACAACTTTGGGGTTTAAGGAGTTTGGATGCACAAGTAGTATTCTCGCTTAGTACAGGTGAAGGCTAGCAAAAGACTGGGAAGCGACCAACTGAGAGAGCGACAATAGTCATATACATGCATTAAAATTAATTCACACCGTATACAAGCATGAGTAGGATATAATCCACCATGAACATAAATATCGTGAAGGCTATGTTGATTTGATTCAACTACATGCGTGAACATGTGCCAAGTCGAGTCACTCAATTCATTTAAAGGAGGATACCATCTCATCATATCACATCATAATCATTCTAATAGCATGTTGGCACGCAAGGTAAACCATTATAACTCATAGCTAATCAAGCATGGCACAAGCAACTATAATCTCTAAATGTCATTGCAAATATGTTTACTTCATAATAGCTGACTCAGGAACGATGAATCATCATATTTACAAAACCAAGAGAGGTCGAGTTCATACCAGCTTTTCTCATCCCAATAAGTCCATCACATATTGTCATTATTGCCTTTCACTTGCACGACCGAACGATGTGTATAATAATAATAGTGCACGTGCATTGGACTAAGCTGGAATCTTCAAGCATTCCACTCAACAGAGAAGACAAGACAATATGGGCTCTAAATAAAATAAACAATCATGCATAAGAGAGCCAATAAGCATTTTCAATATAGTCTTCTCGACCCCCAAAAGAAAGAAAAGAGAAAATAAAACTATTTACACAGGAAAGCTCCCAACAAGTAAGAAGAAGAACTAGAAATCTTTTTGGGTTTTCATTTTAATTATACTACAAGCATGGAAATTAAACTAACTAATTTTTTGGTTTTTCTTAAGGTTTATCAAACACACAAGAAGAAAACTAGAAAAAAGAAATTTAAACTAGCATGGATAATACAATGAAAGAGTATGAGTGTCGGGGAAACTGATCCACGAACATCTATGGGGCCGGTGGACCGAGCCCCTTTCGGTTCGGCGGGGGGCGGAGATCACACGAAGAGCAGATCGAGGCGAAGCACACGAGCAGTTTACCCAGCTTCGGAGCTCTCCGGAGAGATAACACTCCTACTGCTGCTTGTTTGATTATCTTGTGTTCTTGCTCCAGAGAGAGAGCGTAGTGTTTTTCTGGGTTCCGAACCAGTCGAATCCCCTCTACGTTGCGCATGGGCCTCCTTTTATACACTAAAGGGGTCACCGGTAGGTGGCAATGCAGAGAAGGGTACAAATGTAAAAAGTGAGGTGGTTGGTACAGTTACTTGTACAGTGCACCCTACCTAACCCTGACGGCAGGGGACAAGGGCATTAAATGCCCGTCTGAGTCGCCCAAACAGTGCAGAAAAGGACCGTTAGGGGCGCCACCGTTCGCCACGATGGCGATCTTGTCAGCTTCGCATGCCACTGCGCACCGCTGGCTGCACAGCCTCCCGCCACGCGCGCCTGGAGAGGCCCCCAGAGCGACACGTTGGTCGATGCGCTGGAGCGTGGGCACAGAGTGGCCGCCTGCCGCGGCAAGCGCCTTGCCGCTGCTGTTATCTTGTCGGGTCCGGAAGCTTGTCGCTCACCGGGCCTCGAGGTACCTTGGTTGGTCTTCCCGGCAAGCTCCTCTTGCCGGGGCCTTGTTGCCTTGCCGGAGCGCGTGGCGCGTCGCGGCAAGTTCCTTGGAGTGCCTTGGTTGGCCTTCCCGGCAAGCTCCTCTTGCCGGGGCCTTGTCTCCTGAGCTTAAATACTTTGTTCTTGAATGGCTCCAAGGGAACCACGGAGGATCTTGGCGTTCGCCCGGCAAGCCTTGCCGCGGGGTGCTGCAACTGCCCGTGCACAAGTTCGGGGTACTAGGGTACCCCTATTCTAGTACACCGACAGGAGCCCCCGGGCCTGGGCCAGACACGGTGCCGAGCGCTGTTGGGCCAGGCCCAAGACAGGGCACGGGCACACGCGGACTGGGCCACGCCGAATCTCGCTCCGTATCCACCGCGCTCTCCCCTAACGGCACGCGTTGAATGCGGCGTCGTGGGAGAGATCGTGGGTGGTTCTTTATTCGGAAGGGCGAAACGTCCGCCCCGTCCCTCTTTATAAGCAGAGGAAACAGGGGCAGTTCGTTCCCCCTCGCTGGTTGCTACTACTCCATCTTCACGAACCTCCGCCGCTCCCCCCTTCTTCTCGAAGCCGAGAGAGCAGCGCTCCGCCCCCCATTGCCACCAGCATCACCAACGCCGTCGACCTCCCCCACCACCTCCGCCATGGCTCCGAAAGCCGACAAGGGAAAGGGCGTGAAGTCGGCCGAGGCGCAGCGGCTCGCGGCGCTGCGGAAGGAGCGGGCGATCTTCTCCCCCCAGCTCGGCGCGAAGGAGCTGAGGGAGTACTTCTACCTCTTTTGGGCGACGGAGACGCGGGCGCATCCGCGCACGAGGGTACTCCCGGCCGCTGCTTCGGAACTGGCTCCAAACGGGTACCCATTCTTCGCGCTGTTCTTCTATTGCGGGCTCTGCCCGCCCTTCTCGGAGTTCTTCTGCGATATCATGAACACCTACGGCCTCCGCCTCCTTGATTTCACCCCCAACGCCGTTCTGACCATGGCAGTTTTCGCACATTTGTGCGAAAACTTTGTCGGAGTCCACCCCAATGTTGCCCTTTTCCGCCACTTCTTCATGCCTCGGGTAGAGAGAGGAGAGCCGCTTGCCGGAGGGATCGCCTGGATCTCGAGAGTCGGCAAGAAGGAGGCGTACTTGGAGGGTGAGCTCCGCAGCAAGTGGGAGGAGTGGAGAGCGGAGTGGTGCTGGATCGTCGAGGAGAATCCGCAGCCCTTCACCGCCGTGCGCCAAGCTCCAATAGTGCGCGGCAATGACTGGAGCAACGTGGCCCCGGAAGACGAGAGGCTGAAGATCGCCATTACTAGGATCCTTCGCCTCAGGCTTGCCGGGCTCACTGTAGGCGCTGTAGGCGCAGATTTCCTCCGCCGCCGCATCGCCCCCCTGCAGGAGAGGGGGAGGCCCGCCTGGGAATTCAAGAACTCGGCGGACATCATGAGGCTGCGGCCGGGCCTCAACTACAACTTCACCGTCTTGGAGCTGGATGCAATGCTCCTGGAGTTGTTCAAACGCGATCCCCAGCACCCATTCACGCTGGCGAGGGGCGTCGTTCCATTGTGCAATAATTCTTCGCTTGACCGGATCCGCGCCATGATGCCGTTGTGCGATTCACACGGAATCGTTCCAACTTGGCAAGAGCCTGCGGATGACGTCGTGCAAGCGTTCTTCGACAACTTGGAAGAAGTGCCGGTCCGCGCTGACGAGCAGAAGAGCCTCACCCGTGACACCACCGACGAGGAGCTGCAGCGCATCGCCACTAGGGCGGAAGAGGTTGCGGCCGCAGCTGCCGCGGGCGCGTTCGGGTTCACTGTGGAGGAGGCGGAGGCGGCAGAGGCGGCAAACCTCGCCGAGCGCGCGGAGTTCATTGGCGAGGAAGAGCCTGCCGGCTCTGAAGCTGAGCCGAGCGAGGCCGGCGAGGAAGAGCCCGAGCCTTCAGAAAGCTTGCCGCAGGCGGAGCCCCCGGCCCCGCCAAGAAGGCGTCTTCGCAGGGCCGCGGACGTAGCGGGGCGGCAGCCGGGTCAACAGCCGCCGAGCCGTGCGACACGCTCTACCGCGGCAAGCAATGTTGCCGCGGGAGCGCCTCACGCAGCAGCGGCAACTGGAGCGGGATCTTCCCGGGCCACCGCCACCGCCCCCGCCAAGCGGGCAAGGGATCCTACTCCTCCGCCTCGCCGCACCGGAGGGGAGCCGGACTTCGATCTTTCCGCGCTCAGCTCCGACGAGGAGGAAGAAGAGTAAGTTTCTTTGGTGCTCTTGTAGTTCTTCAATCTTGCTGTTTTTATCTTGTATCTGACTTGCTTCAATCTGAACTCCTTTCTTTTCAGGACGCTGGCCCAGAGAGCGGCGAAGAGGGCCAAGGCCGCGGTGATTGTCATCGAAGATGACCCCACCGTGTCAGCAGGGGGTGGGTCCGAGACCACCTTGACGGACCCGGCAACCACTCCTCAAAGCAGCCCCCAGCGCAGCCCCCAGCGTAAGTTCATAGTTAGCTTTCTGCTGTCAGGCGCGCATGAGTGCTTTTTCCTTTGTTGATATCTTGCTTGTTGATTTGTGTAGGAGCAGAGCAGCCATATCAGGAGCGCCCGGAAGCTGGTCCCGAAGTGCCATCTGCTTCGACTACGCCGCCAAGGGAGGAGTCCCCGGCAAGGGAGCGCTCTCCGGCAAGGGAGAACTCTCCGGCAAGGGGCAGTTCTCCAGCAAGGGACAGCACCGTCGATCCTGCGGCGGCCGAGACCGCAACTGCAGATCTTGGCACAGGTAATTCACTTGTCCAAAAACTTTCCCTTGGGTTCTTCTTCTTCTGATTTTCTTCTCTTGGATTTTTGATTGATTTTTCTCCCTTCTTCGTTCTTCAGACCCATCTGCTGCTGAGCCAATGGAGACAGAGGGCGCCGGCGAGGAAGGCGCGCATGGCAGCACTGACGACGCCGCCGCCAACGAAGAAGGGGCCGGTGCTGATGAGACCGCCGGCGAGGAGGCCGCCAAGGCTGCCGCCGCAGAAGCCGGCGAGGGGTCGGGCGATCGCACTGACGACCCTGAGGCCGCAGGAGCGCCAGGCGCTGCGCCGACCGCCGATCCCTCTGCCGCTGCTGCGGAGCCGGGCTCCGAGGAGCCCCAGCCCGGCGCCTACTTGAAGGCCGGCGACGATATCTTCATCAAGCTACCCTGGGCGTCGAGCTCCAGGGCGCCGGTCGAGGGGGAAACTTTCGATGAGGAGGTGCTCGCCTCCGCTGGACTGTCGTTGGTCGACGCGCCCAGCAGCAGCAGTGGCGAGCCTGAGGAGGAGCAGCTGCTGCGGAAGCTGCTGTCACTCTACCGCGCACGGCAAGCCAAGCTGGCTTCCCGGGAAGCGCTTGTCGCGAAGGCGGGAGTTGATATGGAGAAGCGCGCGGAGGAGCTCCGGGGCCACAATCAAGAAGCTCTCCGGTCCCTGGCACAGGAGCGGGAGCGACTCGCCGAGGAGCGCACGGCCTTCCTTCTCGAGAAGGCCGAAGCTGAGGAGGAACAAAGGCTGGCCGCCGAGAAGCAGTCCGCGCGAGAAGGCGAATTGGTGCAGCGGAAGGCCAACCTCGACAGCTACGAGGAGGAGCTCGCCGAGCGCGAGCAAGCACTTGGCGGGGCGCTCAAGGAAGCAAAGGACGCTGCCGCAACCGCAGAGGCCGCCAAGAAAGAGCTGGAGGAGAAGGTGGCGCAGCTGGAGGCCAACATCGGGAAGAGCGGCGAGGAGCTTGCCGCGCTCAAGCGTGAGCGTGAGAAGGATGCTGCCGCCCACGGTGAGCTGCAAGGTCTTCTCGCTGAGAGGGGCAAGGAGCTCAGCGCCGCCAAGGATTCCAATGCAGACCTGGAGTTGAAGCTGGCCACGCTGACGCAGACGCTGGACGACGCCAAGGAGCGGGAGAAGACCTTGTCGGAGAAGGTCAAGGCTGACAAGGCGCTGCTGGAGAGCATCGCAGTTACCCAGAACTCATTCAGAGATACTGTGGAGCACTGGACCGAGGGTCTGGTGAATATTGCCGCAGTCATCGACGAGGAGCTGGCGCAGCTGGGGATGGAGGACTTTGGGTATCCCTCCGACGAGAATCTCCAACCCAGCGCCAAGCTCAGCCTGTTCTTCAAGGGCGTGGCGACGGCACTCCAGCGGCTCCGGGAGAGGATCCCAAAGCAGCTGGCCGACGAGTCGCGCAGAATCTGCGCCGGGGTTCTCCAGAAGGTGCTGATGAAGGTGGCCTTCCGCAATCCAGGCCTCAGCTTCACCAACGTCCTCAAGTCCTTGCCGCCAGACGCCGATCGGGACGCACTCAAGGCCCTTGTCGCACCCATTGTGGACAAGGTGAGCGAGATCAAGAGGGTTGAGGGCGATCGCGTAGACTAGGCCGCCCATTTCTTCTTTTCCCTTGTCGCTGCTAATCATGTTATGAAAACAGTCTGTTAGAGCTGCGACAAGTTATCTTGTAATATAACTTTATTTCTGTTATCAATTGCTATGTTATTTCCTCTACTAGATTCCTTCCTTTGTATGTTTTTACCCTACGCTTCTAGGGAACTTGTCGGCGCAGGCACCCGAGCCGCGAGCGCTGAGTGCGGAACGTCAGCAGCCTGCTGGCGGCGCTGCTTCCGACAAGAAACCTTGTCGCGACTAGATGCAGCACACTTAAGTTGTTGAGCGGACTCGAAACAAAGTAAGGGCGCAACTAGCCACGAGTTGGTTCCTCCGCGCACAGGTTTTCCATACAAAGCAGGGTCGTTCGAGGAAGATAACTCAAAAATTTAAAAACTGATTGCTCAAACTTTGGCAACTTAGCTTTTCTGTCGTTTGCTTCCCGGCAAGGCAAAACTTTGCTTGAACGACGCCTGGTCCATACCACAATCTTCTCCTTCCCCCCGGCAAACTTGTGTGCGAGGGAACCTTCTTTTCCTTTGTTGAAAAAAAAGATAGAAGAGAAAATAATGATATGGAGCCCTTCGGCTCGTTATTGCTTACCGGATGTAGGTGCTGCACAAAGTGTCAGATAACGCATGCAAGAAAGAAACTAATGCATGAAATGGACAAGTTGTGCGGAGCACATGGGGTTTTATTTATGCACGGGATCTGCGCCCGGCTTTGTACAAAGGATTACATGCAACAGCGGCAAGACTTGTACAAAAGGTGGTTGCCGGAACGGGTTCCGGCAACCGCGCCCTACGGGAAAAACTTACGAAGATGTTCTATGTTCCAGGAGTTGCTCACCGGAATGCCATCTTCGGTCTCAAGGCGGACAGCGCCGGGCCTTGTGACTCGTTTCACCCGATAAGGGCCTTCCCACTTCGGCGTCAACTTGTTGGAATTCTTGGCGGACTGAACGCGCCGAAGAACAAGGTCGCCTTCCTCGAAGCTTCTGGCCTTAACTTTGCGGCTATGGTAGCGGCGCAAAGCTTGCTGGTATCGAGCAGCTCGTACAGCAGCCTGAAGACGATCTTCCTCAAGGAGCAGCGCGTCGTCTTGTCGCAGCTGTTCTTGCTCAAGCTCATCATAAGCGAGCACTCGAGGCGATCCGTATACGAGTTCCGTGGGGAGAACTGCCTCTGCTCCATAGACTAGAGCGAAAGGCGTCTGGCCAGTGGCTCGATTTGGCGTCGTTCTGATCGACCAAAGAACCACCGGCAGCTCCTCGATCCAGTTTCTTCCGCACTTGCGCAGCCTGTCGAAAGTTCTGGTCTTGAGCCCGCGCAGCACTTCAGCATTTGCCCTCTCTGCTTGACCGTTGCTTCTCGGATGAGCAACAGAAGCGAAGCAGACCTTGGCGCCAAGGTCTTGGACGTACTGCATGAAGGTGCGGCTCGTGAATTGCGTGCCGTTGTCGGTGATGATCCTGTTAGGGATCCCGAAACGGCAAACAATTGACCTGAAGAACTTGACTGCTGACTGTGCTGTCACCTTCCTCACTGGCTGCACTTCCGGCCACTTTGTGAACTTGTCGATTGCGACGTACAAGTACTCAAAGCCCCCGACAGCTCGGGGGAAAGGGCCGAGGATATCGAGCCCCCAGACCGAAAATGGCCAGGATAAAGGGATCGTCTGGAGAGCTTGAGCTGGCTGGTGTATCTGTTTGGAGTGGAACTGGCACGCTTCACACTTGGTTACTTGTGTAGTTGCATCCTGGAGGGCTGTCGGCCAAAAGAAACCTTGCCGGAAAGCTTTGCCGGCAAGTGCTCTTGCGCCAATGTGGTGGCCACATATGCCTCCATGTATCTCTGCCAACAGCTTTTGTCCATCTTCCCGGCAAATACACTTCAATTTCACACCGTTGAGTCTTCTTCTGTACAGTATGCTATCGACAAACTGGTACATACTTGACTGCCGGGCTACTTTTTCCGCTTCTTCTTGCTCTTCGGGAAGTTCTCCTGTCTGAAGGAAATGGACAATCTGTTGTGCCCATGCTGGAGCTTGTGGCTCGACAACAAGGACTAAAGGCACATCTGCTGCTGCGGGAACATCCGCTTCTACGGCAAGGACTTGCGGCCCTGCCGGAGCTTGATGTTCCCCGGCAAGCTTGCCGGAGCAAAACTTGTCGGGAGCGTCTGCTTCAACGGAACAAACCATAAGGCTTGCCGGAGCAGACTGCCCCTCAGCATCCTTGGTGTTGATCTTGGGGACTTTCTTGGCGGCGGCTTCGGGGAGCTCTGCCGGAAAGTAGTCACCAGAAACCAACTTCCTCTTCTTGCTTTGTCCAGTTGATGGTGTTACGGATGGTTGAGTCAACTTGAGCACAAAGATCCCTGGTTCCACAGGTAACTTTAGTGCGGCGCACTTTGACAGGCCATCAGCAATGTCATTCTGAGCTCTTGGGATATGCTCCATCTGTAGGCCGTCAAAGTGCTCTTCTAGCTTCCTCACTTCATCAACATATGCTTCCATCAATGGACTCTGGTAGTTCTTGTTCACTTGGCGGACGACAAGTTGTGAGTCACCCCTGACAATGAGCTTCTTGATCCCAAGGTCTGCTGCGATTCTGAGACCGGCAAGCAATCCTTCATACTCTGCAGTATTGTTGGTTGCTTGCTCCTTGGGAAAGTGCATCTGGACTACGTACTTGAGGTGCTCTCCGGTGGGCGCGACAAGCAGCACGCCCGCACCGGCGCCTTGCAGCGAGAAGGCACCATCAAAGTACATCAGCCACTCTTTGCTTGCCTCTTTGACGGGGATGCTCGTCTCTGGAATTTCTTCATCTGGTGTTGGCGTCCATTCTGCTATGAACTCTGCCAATGCTCTGCTTTGGATAGTTGAAGTGCTCTCAAACTTGAGGCCAAAGCTTGACAGTTCCAGCGCCCACTCGACAATCCTGCCTGCCGCTTCTGGATTTTGCAGTATCCTCTTCAGCGGAAAGCGAGTGACGACTGTGATCTCATGTGCTTGGAAGTAATGGTGCAGCTTTCTCGAGGCCATGAGGAGGCCGAAAAGCAACTTCTGCACACCAGAGTACCTTGATCTAGCCCCCTGTAGAAGGGAACTGACAAAGTAAACTAGACGCTGCACCATTCTCTTCTGCATCTTATCATGCTCCTGCGCAGATCCATCTCTGTCGGGACCAGAGCTTGTCGGCGAAGCCCCCTGCTTGTCGCTGGATGCATCTGCCGTGGTTGCTGGCTCATCATCTGCCTCCCTCTCCGCCACTAACGCAGCACTAACCACTTGATTGGTTGCCGCTATATACAGTAGCAACTTCTCTTGCGGCTTAGGTGCGACAAGTGTTGGAGTGGAGGACAGGTATCTCTTCAAGTCCTGCAGCGCAGCCTCCGCCTCCGGAGTCCATTTTATTGGACCTGCCTTTTTCAAAATTTTGAAAAATGGCAGGGCGCGCTCAGCAAATCTAGAGATAAACCTGCTGAGAGCAGCCACGCAACCGGCAAGCCTTCGTACATCCTTGACGCACTTTGGTGCTTCGATCTGCTCAATGGCCTTGATCTTGTCGGGATTGGCTTCAATTCCCCGCTGAGACACAAAGAACCCGAGAAGCTTGCCGGAAGGGACTCCAAACACGCACTTCTCGGGGTTAAGCTTGAGGTTGATCTTGCGCAGATTTGCAAATTTCTCGTCTAAATCTTGAATCAGGGTCGCCCTGTTCTTCTATCTTGAAGATCTGATGGTATCCTGAGTATGCATCAAGAAATGAAAGCAAATCACATCCAGCTGTGGAGTCAACAATCTGGTCAATGCGCGGCAAGGGAAATGGGTCTTTGGGACAAGCTTTATTAACATCAGTGAAGTCAATACAAAGCCTGTTGGGTTTCGTAGTAATTTCAAAAATTTTCCTACGCGCACACAGGATCATGTGATGCATAGCAACGAGAGGAGAGTGTTGTCTACGTACCCAACGCAGACCGACTGCGGAAGCGATGACACGACGTAGAGGAAGTAGTCGCACGTCTTCACGATCCAACCGATCAAGCACCGAAACTACGGCACCTCCGAGTTCGAGCACACGTTCAGCTCGATGACGATCCCCGGACTCCGATCCAGCAAAGTGTCGGGGAAGAGTTTCGTCAGCACGATGGTGTGGTGACGATCTTGATGAACTACAGCAGCAGGGCTTCGCCTAAACTCCGCTACAGTATTATCGAGGAATATGGTGGCAGGGGGCACCGCACACGGTTAAGGAATCGATCACGTGGATCAACTTGTGTCAACTTGTGTGTTTAGAGGTGCCCCTGCCTCCGTATATAAAGGAGGAGAGGAGGGGAGGCTGGCCGGCCAAGAGGGGGAGGCGCAGGAGAGTCCTACTCCCTCTGGGAGTAGGATTCCCCCTCCAATCCTAGTCCAACTAGGATTCCTCGGAGGGGAAAAGAGGAGGAGGGGGCCGGCCACCTCTCCTAGTCCTAATAGGACTAGGGGAAGGGGGTGGCGCGCAGCCCATCTAGGGCAGCCCCTTCTCTTTTCCACTAAGGCCCACTATGGCCCAAATAGCTCCCGGGGGGTTCCGGTAACCCTCTCGGTATTCCGGTAAAATCCCGATTTCACCCGGAACACTTCCGATATCCAAATATAGGCTTCCAATATATCAATCTTTACGTCTCGACCATTTCGAGACTCCTCGTCATGTCCGTGATCACATCCGGGACTCCGAACAACCTTCGGTACATCAAAATGCATAAACTCATAATATAACTGTCATCGTAACCTTAAGCGTGCGGACCCTACGGGTTCGAGAACAATGTAGACATGACCGAGACACGTCTCCGGTCAATAACCAATAGCGGGACCTGGATGCCCATATTGGCTCCTACATATTCTACGAAGATCTTTATCGGTCAGACCGCATAACAACATACGTTGTTCCCTTTGTCATCGGTATGTTACTTGCCCGAGATTCGATCGTCGGTATCCAATACCTAGTTAAATCTCGTTACCGGCAAGTCTCTTTACTCGTTCCATAATACATCATCTTACAACTAACATATTAGTTGTAATGCTTGCAAGGCTTATGTGATGTGTATTACCGAGAGGGCCCAGAGATACCTCTCCGACAATCGGAGTGACAAATCCTAATCTCGAAATACGCCAACCCAACATCGACCATTGGAGACACCTGTAGTACTCCTTTATAATCACCCAGTTACGTTGTGACGTTTGGTAGTACCCAAAGTGTTCCTCCGGTAAATGGGAGTTGCATAATCTCATAGTCATAGGAACATGTATAAGTCATGAAGAAAGCAATAGCAACATACTAAACGATCGGGGTGCTAAGCTAATGGAATGGGTCATGTCAATCAAATCATTCTACTAATGATGTGACCTCGTTAATCAAATAACAACTCATTGTTCATGGTCAGGAAACATAACCATCTTTGATTAACGAGCTAGTCAAGTAGAGGCATACTAGTGACACTCTGTTTGTCTATGTATTCACACATGTATTATGTTTCCGGTAAATACAATTCTAGCATGAATAATAAACATTTATCATGATTATAAGGAAATAAATAATAACTTTATTATTGCCTCTAGGGCATATTTCCTTCAGTATAAAACCAAATGCTTTGATCACACTATCAAAGCGTTTATTCCAACTCCGAGAGGCTTGCACCAGTCCATAAATGGATCGCTGGAGCTTGCACACTTTGTTAGCTCCCTTTGGATCGACAAAACCTTCTGGTTGCATCATATACAACTCTTCTTCCAGAAATCCATTCAGGAATGCAGTTTTGACATCCATTTGCCAAATTTCATAATCATAAAATGCGGCAATTGCTAACATGATTCGGACGGACTTAAGCATCGCTACGGGTGAGAAGGTCTCATCGTAGTCAATCCCTTGAACTTGCCGAAAACCTTTTGCGACAAGTCGAGCTTTGTAGACAATAACATTACCATCAGCGTCAGTCTTCTTCTTAAAGATCCATTTATTCTCAATCGCTTGCCGATCATCGGGCAAGTCAACCAAAGTCCATACTTTGTTCTCATACATGGATCCCATCTCAGATTTCATGGCTTCTAGCCACTTTACGGAATCTGGGCTCATCATCGCTTCTTCATAGTTCGTAGGTTCATCATGATCTAGTAGCATGACTTCCAGAACAGGATTTCCGTACCACTCTGGTGCGGATCTTACTCTGGTTGATCTACGTGGTTCAGTAGTATCTTGATCTGAAGTTTCATGATCATTATCATTGGCTTCCTCACTAACCGGTGTAGGTGTCACTGAAACAGTTTTCTGTGATGAACTACTCTCCAGTAAGGGAGCAGGTACAGTTACCTCGTCAAGTTCTACTTTCCTCCCACTCACTTCTTTCGAGAGAAACTCCTTCTCTAGAAATGATCCATTCTTAGCAACGAATGTTTTGCCTTCGGATCTGTGATAGAAGGTGTACCCAACAGTTTCCTTTGGGTATCCTATGAAGACACATTTCTCCGATTTGGGTTCGAGCTTATCAGGTTGAAGCTTTTTCACATAAGCATCGCAGCCCCAAACTTTAAGAAACGACAACTTTGGTTTCTTGCCAAACCACAGTTCATAAGGCGTCGTCTCAACGGATTTTGATGGTGCCCTATTTAACGTGAATGCGGCCGTCTCTAAAGCATATCCCCAAAATGATAGCGGTAAATCAGTAAGAGACATCATAGATCGCACCATATCTAGTAAAGTACGATTACGACGTTCGGACACACCATTACGCTGTGGTGTTCCGGGTGGCGTGAGTTGCGAAACTATTCCACAGTTTTTCAAATGTATACCAAACTCGTAACTCAAATATTCTCCTCCACGATCAGATCGTAGAAACTTTATTTTCTTGTTACGATGATTTTCAACTTCACTCTGAAATTCTTTGAACTTTTCAAATGTTTCAGACTTATGTTTCATTAAGTAGATATACCCATATCTGCTTAAATCATCTGTGAAGGTGAGAAAATAACGATATCCGCCACGAGCCTCAATATTCATCGGGCCACATACATCGGTATGTATGATTTCCAACAAATCTGTTGCTCTCTCCATAGTACCGGAGAACGGTGTTTTAGTCATGTTGCCCATGAGGCACGGTTCGCAAGTACCAAGTGATTCATAATCAAATGGTTCCAAAAGTCCATCGGTATGGAGTTTCTTCATGCGCTTTATACCGATATGACCTAAACGACAGTGCCACAAATAAGTTGCACTTTCATTATCAACTCTGCATCTTTTGGCTTCAACATTACGAATATGTGTATTACTACTATCGAGATTCAATAAAAATAGACCACTCTTCAAGGGTGCATGACCATAAAAGATATTACTCATATAAATAGAACAACCATTATTCTCTGATTTAAATGAATAACCGTCTCGCATTAAACAAGATCCAGATATAATGTTCATGCTCAACGCTGGCACCAAATAACAATTACTTAGGTCTAATATTAATCCCGAAGGTAGATGTAGAGGTAGCGTGCCGACCGCGATCACATCGACTTTGGAACCGTTTCCTACGCGCATCGTCACCTCGTCCTTTGCTAGTGTCCGCTTATTCTGTAGTCCCTGTTTCGAGTTGCAAATATTAGCAACAGAACCAGTATCAAATACCCAGGTGCTACTGCGAGCATTAGTAAGGTACACATCAATAACATGCATATCACATATACCTTTGTTCACCTTGCCATCCTTCTTATACGCCAAATACTTGGGGCAGTTCCGCTTCCAGTGACCAGTCTGCTTGCAGTAGAAGCACTCAGTTTCAGGCTTAGGTCCAGACTTGGGTTTCTTATCTTGAGCAGCAACTGGCTTGCTGTTCTTCTTGAAGTTCCCTTTCTTCTTTCCTTTGCCCTTTTTCTTGAAACTAGTGGTTTTGTTAACCATCAACACTTGATGCTCCTTTTTGATTTCTACCTCCGCAGCTTTCAGCATTGCGAAGAGCTCGGGAATAGTCTTGTTCATCCCTTGCATATTATAGTTCATCACGAAGCTCTTGTAGCTTGGTGGCAGTGATTGAAGAATTCTGTCGATGACGCAATCATCCGGAAGATTAACTCCCAATTGAATCAAGTGATTATTATACCCAGACATTTTGAGTATATGCTCACTGACAGAACTGTTCTCCTCCATCTTGCAGCTATAGAACTTATTGGAGACTTCATATCTCTCAATCCGGGCATTTGCTTGAAATATTAACTTCAACTCCTGGAACATCTCATATGCTCCATGACGTTCAAAACGTCGTTGAAGTCCCGATTCTAAGCCATAAAGCATGGCACACTGAACTATCGAGTAGTCATCAGCTTTGCTCTGCCAGACGTTCATAACATCTGGCGTTGCTCCAGCAGCAGGCCTGGCACCCAGCGGTGCTTCCAGGACGTAATTCTTCTGTGCAGCAATGAGGATAATCCTCAAGTTACGGACCCAGTCCGTGTAATTGCTACCATCATCTTTCAACTTTGCTTTCTCAAGGAACGCATTAAAATTCAACGGAACAACAGCACGAGCCATCTATCTACAATCAACATAAACAAGCAAGATACTATCAGGGACTAAGTTTATGATAAATTTTAAGTTCAATTAATCATATTATTTAAGAACTCCCACTTAGATAGACATCCCTCTAATCCTCTAAGTGATCACGTGATCCAAATCAACTAAACCATAACCGATCATCACGTGAGATGGAGTAGTTTTCAATGGTGAACATCGTTATGTTGATCATATCTACTATATGATTCACGCTCGACCTTTCGGTCTCCGTGTTCCGAGGCCATATCTGCATATGCTAGGCTGGTCAAGTTTAACCTGAGTATTCCGCGTGTGCAACTGTTTTGCACCCGTTGTATTTGAACGTAGAGCCTATCACACCCGATCATCACGTGGTGTCTCAGCACGAAGAACTTTCACAACGGTGCATACTCAGGGAGAACACTTCTTGATAATTTAGTGAGAGATCATCTTATAATGCTACCGTCAATCAAAGCAAGATAAGATGCATAAAAGATAAACATCACATGCAATCAATATAAGTGATATGATATGGCCATCATCATCTTGTGCCTGTGATCTCCATCTCCGAAGCACCGTCATGATCACCATCGTCACCGGCGCGACACCTTGATCTCCATCGTAGCATCGTTGTCGTCTCGCCAATCTTATGCTTCCACGACTATCACTACCGTTTAGTAATAAAGTTAAGCATTACATCGCGATTGCATTGCATACAATAAAGCGACAACCATATGGCTCCTGCCAGTTGCCGATAACTCGGTTACAAAACATGATCATCTCATACAATAAAATTCAGCATCATGCCTTGACCATATCACATCACAACATGCCCTGCAAAAACAAGTTAGACGTCCTCTACTTTGTTGTTGCATGTTTTACGTGGCTGCTACGGGCTTAAGTAAGAACCAATCTCACCTACGCATCAAAACCACAACGATAGTTTGTCAAATAGACTCCGTTTTAACCTTCTCAAGGACCGGGCGTAGCCATACTTGGTTCAACTAAAGTTGGAGAGGCAGTCGCCCGCAAGCCATCTCTGTGCAAAGCACGTCGAGGGAACCGGTCTCGCGTAAGCGTACGCGTAAGGTTGGTCCGGGTCGTCTCGTCCAACAATACCGCCGAACCAAAATATGACATGCTGGTAGGCAGTATGACTTGTATCGTCCACAACTCACTTGTGTTCTACTCGTGCATATAACATCAACATCAATAAACAGGCTCGGATGCCACTGTTGGGTTTCGTAGTAATTTCAAAAAATTTCCTACGCGCACACAGGATCATGTGATGCATAGCAACGAGAGGAGAGTGTTGTCTACGTACCCAACGCAGACCGACTGCGGAAGCGATGACACGACGTAGAGGAAGTAGTCGTACGTCTTCACGATCCAACCGATCAAGCACCGAAACTATGGCACCTCCGAGTTCGAGCACACGTTCAGCTCGATGACGATCCCCGGACTCCGATCCAGCAAAGTGTCGGGGAAGAGTTTCGTCAGCACGACGGTGTGGTGACGATCTTGATGAACTACAGCAGCAGGGCTTCGCCTAAACTCCGCTACAGTATTATCGAGGAATATGGTGGCAGGGGGCACCGCACACGGTTAAGGAATCGATCACGTGGATCAACTTGTGTCAACTTGTGTGTTTAGAGGTGCCCCTGCCTCCGTATATAAAGGAGGAGAGGAGGGGAGGCTGGCCGGCCAAGAGGGGGAGGCGCAGGAGAGTCCTACTCCCTCTGGGAGTAGGATTCCCCCTCCAATCCTAGTCCAACTAGGATTCCTCGGAGGGGAAAAGAGGAGGAGGGGGCCGGCCACCTCTCCTAGTCCTAATAGGACTAGGGGAAGGGGGTGGCGCGCAGCCCATCTAGGGCAGCCCCTTCTCTTTTCCACTAAGGCCCACTATGGCCCAAATAGCTCCCGGGGGGTTCCGGTAACCCTCTCGGTATTCCGGTAAAATCCCGATTTCACCCGGAACACTTCCGATATCCAAATATAGGCTTCCAATATATCAATCTTTACGTCTCGACCATTTCGAGACTCCTCGTCATGTCCGTGATCACATCCGGGACTCCGAACAACCTTCGGTACATCAAAATGCATAAACTCATAATATAACTGTCATCGTAACCTTAAGCGTGCGGACCCTACGGGTTCGAGAACAATGTAGACATGACCGAGACACGTCTCCGGTCAATAACCAATAGCGGGACCTGGATGCCCATATTGGCTCCTACATATTCTACGAAGATCTTTATCGGTCAGACCGCATAACAACATACGTTGTTCCCTTTGTCATCGGTATGTTACTTGCCCGAGATTCGATCGTCGGTATCCAATACCTAGTTCAATCTCGTTACCGGCAAGTCTCTTTACTCGTTCCGTAATACATCATCTTACAACTAACATATTAGTTGTAATGCTTGCAAGGCTTATGTGATGTGTATTACCGAGAGGGCCCAGAAATACCTCTCCGACAATCGGAGTGACAAATCCTAATCTCGAAATACGCCAACCCAACATCGACCATTGGAGACACCTGTAGTACTCCTTTATAATCACCCAGTTACGTTGTGACGTTTGGTAGTACCCAAAGTGTTCCTCCGGTAAACGGGAGTTGCACAATCTCATAGTCATATGAACATGTATAAGTCATGAAGAAAGCAATAGCAACATACTAAACGATCGGGTGCTAAGCTAATGGAATGGGTCATGTCAATCAGATCATTCTACTAATGATGTGACCTCGTTAATCAAATAACAACTCATTGTTCATGGTCAGGAAACATAACCATCTTTGATTAACGAGCTAGTCAAGTAGAGGCATACTAGTGACACTCTGTTTGTCTATGTATTCACACATGTATTATGTTTCCGGTAAATACAATTCTAGCATGAATAATAAACATTTATCATGATTATAAGGAAATAAATAATAACTTTATTATTGCCTCTAGGGCATATTTCCTTCAAAGCCTCCATTTCCCGTTAGCCTTGCGCACGACAACAGGATTGGCCAACCACGTGGGATGGAGCACTCCTCTGACAAGGCCTGCTGCTTCCAACTTCTTGATTTCTTCTGCGATGAATTCTTGTCGCTCCACTGCCTGTTTCCTGACTTTCTGCTTGACGGGCCGCGCATGAGGACAGACGGCAAGGTGGTGCTCAATTACTTTCCTGGGAACACCGGGGATATCAGACGGTTGCCACGCAAACACGTCGACATTCGCCCGCAGGAAAGCAACGAGCGCGCTTTCCTATTTGGGGTCAAGAGTGGCGCTGATGGTGAAGGTACCACCAGTGCCGTCCTCCTTGGCGGACACCTTCTTGGTCTCAGGTGGAGCTGCCATTGCCTTCTTACACTTGCCGGTGGAGCTCGATGGTGCGTCCTCGACGGTAGCGCAGCACTCCGAAGAGGAGCGCTTGCCGGAGTGGGCATCAGAGCTCTTGCCGGACTTGGTCTTCTTCTTCCCCCCGGGAGCTTCAGCAGCAAGTGTCTTGCATTCTGCTGCGGCTGCTGCTTCCCGGTAGATCTTGTCGGCATAGACAAGAGCATCCTTCTTGTCGCCAGGGACAGAGATGACACTTATCGGGCCTGGCATTTTCAGTACGTTGTAAGCATAGTGAGAGGCTGCCATGAACTTGGCGAGTGCCGGACGGCCAAGGATTCCATTGTAAGGTAATGGAAAGTCAGCAACATCAACCGTGACCCTCTCAGTCCTGAAGTTCAGCTCGCTGCCAAATGTTACCGGCAACGTGATCTTTCCCTTCGGCTTGTTCCTTCCCGGGTTGATTCCTTGAAATGTACCGATCTCTTCGAGCTCGCTGTCAGGGATCTGGAGTTTCTGGAGCACCGCGGAGGAGATCAGGTTCAAGCCGGCCCCGCCGTCAACTAGCATCTTAGTGACCTTGAGGTTGCGGATTGTTTGTGAAACCAACATCGGCAAGCACCCGACCGCAGTTATGCGATCAGGGTGGTCCTCAATATCAAAGATGATAGGCGTGCTGGACCATTTCAGAGGCTTGCGTGACTCGACGGGTGGTTCTGCTGCATTAACTTCCCGCACCCACTGCTTGAGCTGACGGTGCGAGGTAGGCAAAGAAGCACCACCGTCAACGCACAGGACCTCTGTGGCTTTCTGGAACTCCTGCTCATCAGTCTCCTCATCATCCATGTCTTCATCGTCGTCGTCATCTTCATCCTTGTCGCGGCCGCGAGGAGGTCTATCTCCTTGCCGCTGCTTGGCCTTGCCGCGGCGTCCTCCTTGGCCGGGACGTTTCTTGCCAGATCCCCCAACACCTTCCTGGGCCTTCTCCTTGTCGCGCCGCTCGTATTCAGCTTTCTGTTGCTCAACAAGCTGCTCGACTTTCTTGCAGCTCTGGAGATCATGGCCCTTGGTGCGGTGGATCTTGCAATACTGCTTGTTGGTGCCGTCCTGCTTGTCGGCGACCGCCATCTCCGCGGCAACCTCCTTGCCAGAGTCACCAGCTTTGGCTTTCTTGGCGCCACCACCGTTGCCGGACTGCTCAACAACTAGCACATCTTTGCCTTTCCTCTTCCTGTTGTTCCGCCGCCGGTTTTTCCTTGCCGGGGCAACATCTTCACTGTCAGATCCTCCCGCTCCTACATTCTCTCCGGGGAGTCTCCTCCCTTCCTCAGCACGTGCACACTTGTCGGCCAGTGCATATAACTCACTGATGTCCCTGATCTTGCACATCGCCATTTCCTCCCGCATCCTGCGGTTTCGCACGTTCTGATGGAACGCGCTGATCACCACGGCAGGGTGGACATCTGGGATGTTGTGCTGCACACTGCTGAATCTCTGAATGTACTTGCGCAGGGGCTCTCCTTCCTTCTGGGTGAGCAGATGAAGATCACTCTCCTGGCCATGAGGCTTGTGTCCGCCTGTGAAGGCACCGACAAACTGATGGCACAGATCAGCCCAAGAGGATATGGAGTTGTCCGGCAAGTGCATGAGCCAGGATCTGACGTTGGGCTTGAGCACCAGCGGGAAGTAGTTGGCAAGGATCTTGTCATCCCGTCCCCCGGCAGCCTGCACCGCAATGGTGTAGATGCTGAGGAACTCCGACGGATGCGTCTTGCCGTTGTACTTCTCCGGTACGTCTGGCTTGAAGTTCTTCGTGCTGGGCCACTGGACTTGCCGCAGCTCACGAGTGAACGCAGGGCAACCTACCGCGTACGGCAGATCGCCTGGTTCCCCTGGCGCATGCATGTCAACAGAGGGCCCATCGCGCTTGTTGGATTGACGTCGCGCTTCTCTTCGGCGCTCGATGCGAGTTCGAGCGTCTTCTTGTTGTCGATCATGAAGAACTTGGCGCTGATCGCGGCGAGCTCGTGGATCCGACGATGCGGTGGAGTCGCTGTCGAGGTGGATCCGGCGAGTCGGCGATCTTGGCCTTCGGGGTGGTGATTGCATGGTAGTTGCACCTCCACCCATTTCGTCGCCACCGGCTCGCGTCCGGCAACCCTGCCGCGGCAGCGACGCGCTTAGCCGCCATGGAGTGTCGCCGTTGGCGTAGCCGATGAGACTCTGAATGGTGGCCCTCCATTCGTCGATCTTGTCCGACGTCGGAGGGTAATCTAGGAGCAGTTGAGCTCGCACCAAAGCTTCTGCTGGAGTGGTGGGTGGCAGTGGCGGACGGCACGAGGAGCGGGACGTGCTCGGACTTCTAACTATGTTAGAAGGAGCAGTATCCCGTCCAGGCGACCGTGCCCCGCTCGTGCCAGCACGCTGGCGTGCATGCTGGTCTTGAGCGCCCCGAGATCCACCAGCTTGGTCTTGGCCTATCATGCGTATGGCACTGCGAGTGCCATGACGCTGTTGGTCTTGCGCCTCCTGTGAGTGGCGCGGAACATGTACAGTCGCCGAGGTTTGTGCAGCCTTGTCCTTGGACCTGGCAGCATCATAAGCTTCCTCGTCGACGTCCATTCTTCCGCCAGCGTCCATTCCACCACCCGTTTGCTCCAACGGTGGCGGAAGTGACGTGGACGGAGCGGCTGCCGCCGAAGTCTTCTTCTTCGGTGGCATGTTGATGAAGGGAATGAAGATCTAGCTCGTGTGAACGCCGGATCAGGTTCACACAATCTCGACGCCCCCTACCTGGCGCGCCAAAGATGTTGGGGAAACTGATCCACGAACATCTATGGGGCCGGCGGACCGAGCCCCTTTCGGTTCGGCGGGGGGCGGAGATCACACGAAGAGCAGATCCAGGCGAAGCACACGAGCAGTTTACCCAGCTTCGGAGCTCTCCGGAGAGATAACACTCCTACTGCTGCTTGTTTGATTATCTTGTGTTCTTGCTCCAGAGAGAGAGAGAGCGTAGTGTTTTTCTGGGTTCCGAACCAGTCGAACCCCCTCTACGTTGCGCATGGGCCTCCTTTTATACGCTAAAGGGGTCACCGACAGGTGGCAACGCAGAGAAGGGTACAAATGTAAAAAGTGAGGTGGTTGGTACAGTTACTTGTATAGTGCACCCTACCTAACCCTAACGGCAGGGGACAAGGGCATTAAATGCCCGTCTGAGTCGCCCAAACAGTGCAGGAAAGGACCGTTAGGGGCGCCACTGTTCGCCACGATGGTGATCTTGTCAGCTTCGCATGCCACTGCGCACCGCTGGCTGCACAGCCTCCCGCCACGCGCGCCTGGAGAGGCCCCCAGAGCGACACGTTGGTGGATGCGCTGGAGCGTGGGCACAGAGTGGCCGCCTGCCGCGGCAAGCGCCTTGCCGCTGCTGTTATCTTGTCGGGTCCGGAAGCTTGTCGCTCACCGGGCCTCGAGGTACCTTGGTTGGTCTTCCCGGCAAGCTCCTCTTGCAGGGGCCTTGTTGCCTTGCCGGAGCGTGTGGCGCATCGCGGCAAGTTCCTTGGAGTGCCTTGGTTGGCCTTCCCGGCGAGCTCCTCTTGCCGGGGCCTTGTCTCTTGAGCTTAAATACTTTGTTCTTGAATGGCTCCAAGGGAACCACGGAGGATCTTGGTGTTCTCCCGGCAAGCCTTGCCGCGGGGTGCTGCAACTGCCCGTGCACAAGTTCGGGGTACTAGGGTACCCCTATTCTAGTACACCGACAATGAGCACCAACAACTAGTGTGTGAACGTGAATGTAAAGTCGGTGAGAAATACGTACTCCCCCAAGCTTAGGCTTTTGGCCTAAGTTGTTCTAATACCAAGGACCGCCGCTATTCTCCCCGGTGTAATGGGAGGTGTAATCAGGATACCACTGGCTGGTCATCTCCGGATCCCACTGGACAGATGATACACGATAAGGGTCCAGCTCAGGTTCCGGCTCAGGTTCTGGAGTAAAAGCTTCAGCTCGATGATTTTTCACTGCTTCCGCCGTGACAAGACGATTTTCTGCAAGCAAATCAAACAAAAGAGGCGCAGGCAAAATAATAATCTCAATGTGTTTCTTATTGAATCTAAGTTTATACAAGAGCATCTTCTCTTTGTTGTCAACAATAAACTTGTGTGCTACCATGATCTTGTAATCTAAAATGTGAGGAGGCAATTTTATCTCATCCTCCTCATGATGCCTAATGGGTATTTGAAAATGTTTAGCAAGACGTGCAGCATAGATACCTCCAAATATGGGGCCTTTTGTATGATTCAGGGCTAGCCGTTTAGCAACGACGACACCCAAACTAAAAGTATTGTCTCCCAGCAAAGCATGTTGAAGAATAATAATATCTGGAACACTCAAATTTCCACTATTTCCACGACCAATCAAGCATCTACTAGCAAATATGGCAAAATAGCGTAAAATAGGAATGTGTATGCTAGAGACTTTTGCCTCAGAGCCCTTCTTTGGCTCTTCCACAGCAATAGTTTTAACGAAGCCACCCACATCTTCACGATGGGGTTCCTCTAATTCTCCCTCATAAGGTATCCTACATACCGCAAAAAAATGATGTAAAGACATTTCTTTGAACTCATCATATAAATGAAATGATACTGCAAGCGGTGAGTTCTTAGGATAACAATAAAAGTTTTGCACGAAAATATTGGTAAGTAAGAGATACTGATCGATTCGGTCATTCATGAAACCGGTGAGGCCTGCAGTCTCGATAAAAGCATAAAAATCTTCATGAATTCCGGCTTCTTTCAAGAAATCCTCACACGGCCATTCACAAGACCGTACTTCCGCTAAGCAAGGAAGATTATACTTGGCTTTTTCCTTCTCTTTGGCTTGTTTTTCCTGAGAGCTTTGGCTTGTTTTTCCTGACAGCTTTGGCTAGAAGAGCCCCTCAAAAGTTTCCTCAACATTTTCTGAAAATTTCTGAAATTTTAGTAACTTCAAAATAAAAGTGAATAAAACTAAACAAGATTGGTGGCAACTACTCCTACAAGTGCCTAAAGCCTATATCATGCACTGGAATTGCTTGGGACCTCAAAATTTTAACATGCAAGCTCAAGAACATGGTCACCTATGCAGCAAAAATTTGCAATGAATAAAGAACTAGAATAAAAACTAATTGGACCAATGGAGGAGTCACATACCAAGCAACAATCTCCCAAAGCAGTTTTGTGAAAGGAGCTTTGAGCTAAGAGATCGAAAATCACAGCAAAACGAGCTAGAACTCGTGCTTGAGCTGGATGGGGATTTTTTTGGGTAGAAGATGAAGTGTGTGGGTGCTAGCATAAGTGGAGGGGAGCCACCAGGGGCCCACGAGACAAGGGGGCACGCTCTATAGGGGGGGCGTGCCCTCCTCCCTCGTGGCCTGGTGCTTGCCCCTCCTGCAGTGTTTTGAGTGCCTAAAATCCTCAAATACTCCAGAAAAAACCATACTAAATTTGCAGGGCATTTGGAGCACTTTTATTTTCGGACTATTTTTTAATGCACGGATAATTCAGAAAACAGACAAATAATACTATTTTTCCTTTATTTATTCTGAATAACAGAAAGTAAAAGGAGGGTACAGAAGGTTGTGCCTTCTAGTTTCATTCATCTCGTGATCATCAAAATGAATCCACTAACAAGGTTGATCAAGTCTTGTTAACAAACTCATTCTGAATAACACGGAACCGGAGAAATTTCGAATAACACTAAGTTACCTCAACGGGGATGTGAAAATTCCCATCAATAAGAATATCATACTTTTTCTTGACAGTAGGGAGAGGAAATTCAAAACCTCCAAAACTGATAGTTGGAACTTTTTCAATAGAATTGATGCTATGAACTTGAGATTGTTTCCTTGGAAAGTGTACCGTATGCTCATTACCATTAAGATGAAAAGTGACATTGCCTTTGTTGCAACCAATAACAGCCCTTGCAGTATTAAGAAAAGGTCTACCAAGGATAATAGACATACTATCGTCCTCGGGAATATCAAGAATAACAAAGTCCGTTAAGATAGTGACATTTGCAACCACAACAGGCACATCCTCACAAATACCGTCAGGTATAGCAGTTGATTTATCAGCCATTTGCAAAGATATTTCAGTAGGTGTCAACTTATTCAATTCAAGTCTACGATATAAAGAGAGAGGCATAACACTAACTCCGGCTCCAAGATCACATAAAGCAGTTCTAACATAATTTCTTTTAATGGAGCAAGGTATAGTTGGAACACCCGGATCTCCAAGTTTCTTTGGTATTCCACCCTTAAAAGTGTAATTAGCAAGCATGGTGGAAATTTCAGCTTCCGGTATCTTTCTTTTATTTGTAATGATATCCTTCATATACTTAGCATAAGGATTTACTTTAAGCATATCAGTTAAGCGCATACGTAAGAAAATAGGTCTAATCATTTCAGCAAAGCGCTCAAAATCCTCATCATCCTTTGACTTGGATG
Source organism: Triticum aestivum (assembly GCF_018294505.1). NCBI lineage: Eukaryota > Viridiplantae > Streptophyta > Magnoliopsida > Poales > Poaceae > Triticum > Triticum aestivum. The sequence goes on from NC_057795.1 coordinate 199,281,159, forward strand.
GTTTAGGAGGAAAGGGCATGGGTTTCTGAACCCATGGTTCTCTTTCTTTACCGTGCTTCCTAGCAACAAAATCTCTCTTATCATAACGTTGATTCTTTGATTGTGGGTTAACAAGATCAACAATAGGTTCAATCTCTACATCGTTGTTTTTGCTAGGTTGCGCATCAACAAGAACATTATCATTAACATTATCTGTAGGTTCATATTCATCACCTGGTTGAGTTTCAGCATCAGAAATAGAAATATCATTGGGATTCTCAGGTGTGTCTATAGTAGGTTCACTAGAAGCATGCAAAGTCCTATCATTTTTCTTTTTCTTCTTTTTAGAAGAACTAGGTGCCTCTAAATTATTTCTCTGAGAATCTTACTCGATTCTCTTAGGGTGGCCTTCAGGATACAAAGGTTCCCGAGTCATTCTACCAGTTCTAGTAGCCACTCTAACAACAAAGTCATTTTTATTATTTAATTCATCAAGCAAATCATTTTGAGCTTTAAGTACTTGCTCAGCTTGAGTAGCAACCATAGAAGCATATTTGCTAACGCGGTGAAGTTCATCTTTAACTCTAGCCAGATTATCGCTTACACGTCCTATCTCGAAAGCATTATTCTTTAACTCTCTACCAACATAAGCATTAAAACTTTCTTGTCTAGCCATAAAGTCATCAAATTCATCTAAACATGGGCTATGAAATTTATAGAGGGAATTTCAACTTTATCATATCTATAGAGAGAATTTACCTTTACTACTTGTGTCGGGTTTTCAAGACAATGTGGTTCTTCAGGCGGTACATTAAGACCATGTATTTCTTCAATAGGAGGCAAATTCTTAACATCTTCAGCTTTAATACCTTTTTCTTTCATTGATTTCTTTGCCTCTTGCATATCTTCGGGACTAAGAAATAAAACACCTCTCTCCTTTGGAGTGGGTTTAGGAATAGGCTCAGGAGTTGGCTCAATTGGTTCAGGAATTACTTCGGGAACTGGCTCGGGAAGAGTCCAATTATTTTCATTAGTCAACATATTATTCAATAATATTTCAGCTTCGTCGACTGTTCTTTCCCTGAAAACACAACCAGCACAACTATCCAAGTAGTCCTTGGGAGCATCGGTTAGTCCATTATAAAAGATATCAAGTATTTCATTTTTCTTAAGAGGATGATCAGGCAAAGCATTAAGTAACCGGAGAAGCCTCCCCCAAGCTTGTGGGAGACTCTCTTCTTTGATTTGCACAAAATTATATATTTCCCGCAAGGCAGCTTGTTTCTTATGAGCAGGGAAATATTTAGCAGAGAAGTAATAAATCATATCCTGGGGACTACGCACACAACCAGGAGCAAGAGAATTATACCAAGTCTTAGCATCACCCTTTAATGAGAACGGAAATATCTTAAGGATATATAAATAGCGAGACTTCTCATCATTGGTAAACAGGGTGGCTATATCATTCAACTTGGTAAGATGTGCCACAACAGTTTCAGATTCAAGGCCATAAAAAGTATCTGATTCAACTAAAGTAATAATCTCAGGATCAACAGAGAATTCATAATCCTTATCAGTAACACAGATAGGTGAAGTAGCAAAAGCAGGATCGGGTTTCATTCTAGCATTAAGAGACTGTTGCTTCCATTTAGCTAATAATTTCTTAAGATCATTTCTATCATTGCAAGCAAAAATTTCCCTAGCAGCTTCTTCATTCATAACATAACCCTTAGGAACAACAGGTAATACATAATCATTGGGAGAACCTTCATCATCACTATCATCAATAATAGGATCTTCAGTAATTTCATTCCCCCTAACTCTAGCAAGTTGTTCATCAAGAATTTCACCTAATGGCAAAGTAGTATCACGCACAGAAGTAGTTTCATCATGCATAGCATAAGTGGCACCATCAATAACATGCGACATATCAGAACTCATAGCAGTAGCAGGTTTAGGTGTCGCAAGCCTACTAATAACGGAAGGAGAATCTAGTGCAGAGCTAGATGGCAGTTCCTTACCTCCCCTCGTAGTTGAGGGCAAAATCTTGGTTTTAGCGTCTTTCAAGTTCTTCATAGTGATCAACATATATAAATCCCAAGTGACTCAGCGAATAGAGCTATGCTCCCCGGCAACGGCGCCACAAATTAGTCTTGATAACCCACAAGTGTAGGGGATCGCAACAACTTTCGAGGGTAAAGTATTCAACCCAAATTTATCGATTCGACACAAGGGGAGCCAAAGAATATTCTTGAGTATTAGCAGTTGAGTTGTCAATTCAACCACACCTGGATAACTTAGTAACTGCAGCAAAGTATTTAGTAGCAAAAGTGGTATGATAATAAAGGTAACGGTAGTAAAAGTAAAGATAAATGTTTTTGGGTTTTTGTAGTAGTTGTAACAGTAGCAACAGAAAAGTAAATAAGCGAAGGACAATATATGAAAAGCTCGTAGGCAATGGATCAATGATGTATAATTATGCCGGATGCGATTCCTCATGTAATAGCTATAACATATAGTGACACAGAACTAGCTTCAATTCATCAATGTAATGTAGGCATGTATTCCATAAATAGTCATACGTGCTTATGGAAAAGAACTTGCATGACATCTTTTGTCCTACCCTCCCGTGGAAGCGGGGTCCTAGCGGAAACTAAGGGATATTAAGGCCTCCTTTTAATAGAGAACCGGAACAAAGCATTAGCACATAGTGAATACATGAACTCCTCAAACTACGATCATCACCGAGAAGTATCCCGATTAATGTCACTTCGGGGTTGTCGGATCATAACACATAATAGGTGACTATAGACTTGCAAGATAGGATCAAGAACACACATATATTCATGAAAACATAATAGGTTCAGATCTGAAATCATGGCACTCGGGCCCTAGTGACAAGCATTAAGCATAGCAAAGTCATAGCAACATCAATCTCAGAACATAGTGGATACTAGGGATCAAACCCTAACAAAACTAACTTGATTACATGGTAAATCTCATCCAACCCATCACCGTCCAGCAAGCCTATGATGGAATTACTCACGCACGGCGGTGAGCATCATGAAATTGGTGATGGAGGATGGTTGATGAAGACGACGGCGACGAATCCCCCTCTCTAGAGCCCGAACGGACTCCAGATCAGCCCCCCGAGAGTGATTAGAGCTTGGCGGCGGCTCCGTGTCGTAAAACGCGATGAAACTTTCTCCTTGATTTTTTTCTCCCCGAACGTGAATATATGGAGTTGGAGTTGACGTAGGTGGAGGTCCAGGGGGCCCACGAGATAGGAGGCTGCGCCCTAGGGAGGGCATGTCTCGTGGACAGCCTGTGGGCCCCCTGGCATTGATTGTTTCGCCAAAAATTCTTATTAATTCCAAAAAGTGCCTCCGTGGATTTCCAGGACATTCCGAGAACTTTTCTTTTCTACATATAAAACAACATCATGGTAGTTCTACTGGAAACAGCGTCAGTCCGGGTTAGTTTCATTCAAATCATGCAAGTTAGAGTCCAAAACAAGGGCAAAAGTGTTTGGAAAAGTAGATACGTTGGAGACGTATCAGTAAGCTGGTGTAGTTCCAAGAAAAGCATGGTAGCTGATTCTACATGCAAAGCGGAGTACATAGTTGCCTCGGAGGCGGCGAAGGAAGGTGTCTGGATGAAGTAGTTCATGATAGATCTTGGAGTTGTGCCCAGTGCACTGGACCCAATGACTCCGTTCTATGATGACACTAGTGCCATTGCTCTTGCCAAGGAACCAAGATTTCACAAGAGGACCAGACACATAAAGTGATGCTTCAATACCATCCGCGATGCGATCAAGGAGGAGGACATACATATGTGCAAAGTACATACGGATCTGAACATTGCAGATCCATTGACTAAACCTCTTCCACGGGAAAAACATGATCAACACCAGAAATCTATGGGTGTTAGATTCATTACCATGTAATACTAGATTATTGATTCTAGTGCAAGTGGGAGACTGTTGGAAATATGTCCTAGAGGCAATAATAAAGTGGTTACTATTATATTTCCTTGTTCATGATAATCGTTTATTATCCATGCTATAATTGTATTGACTAGAAACTCAAATACATGTGAGGATACATAGTTAACAACATGTCCCTAGTGGGCCTCTACCGGACTAGCTCGTTGATCAAAGATGGATATAGTTTCCTAGCCATAGACATGAGTTATTTGATAACGGTATCACATCATTGGGAGAATGATGTGATGGAGAAGACCCAAACTATAAGCATAGCATATGATCGTATCAAGTTTATTACTATCATTTTCTGCATGTCAAGTATCTGTTCCTATGATCATGAGATCATGCAACTCACTGACACCGGAGGAGTACCTTGTGTGTATCAAACGTCACAACGTAACTGGGTGACTATAAAGATGATCTCCATGTGTCTCCGAGGGTGTCTGTTGAGTTGGCATGGATCAAGACTGGAATTTGTCACTCCGTGTAATAGAGAGGTATCTCGGGGCCCACTCGGTAATATAGCATCACAATGAGCTTGCAAGCAATGTGACTAAGGAGTTAGCCACGGGATCTTGTATTATGGAACGAGTAAAGAGACCCACCAGTGACGAGATTGAACTAGGTATGGAGATACCGACGATCGAATCTCGGGCAAGTTACATACGGATGGACAAAGGGAAATGTATACGGGACTAGTAACATCCCAATTTTCAATTTGGATGTTTATAATAGATCATTCATATGCATCCATGATTTATGCATTTTGCCCCATTTATTTTATTTGATTTTTGATCCAAGGAACTTTGAGCAACTCAAGGACCAAAAGAGAGAGTTGGAAGTTTCCCTAAAACCATTTTTGAGAATTTCAAAGTTGGGATATGGATCAAATTTGATTTCACCAAAAATTGATTTCCATTATATCAAAAATAAAATAAAGAGAGAAGATAAAATGACTTCTTCAAAAACACAAAGAAATTATTGGAAATTGAATTTGGAACCAAAATATATTTGTTGGGTTTTATTTGCAATTTATTTTATTAGTTAAGAAAAAATGTTTGTTTTTAAAAACTTGAATTTTAGGCCAGATAAAAGTTCACTAGGTCATATATAAGACCATATAACTATGTGAATTTTCTAGGAATTCTTAGACTTATTTTCATTTGTCTTTTGGTGCTTTAATGCTGCTGTAAAAAATGATTTAAAAAAACAGTCGGCCCAGCTAGCGCCAGCCAAGCCCAGCCAGTGAGGCCAGCGAACCGAGCGGGGCTCCAGTGCTCGCTCAGCGCCCAACCCCATGTGATTAAAAAAAGAACGAGGCCAGCGCCCCAGGAAGGTTTCCCTCGCACGCTCGCTCTTCCTCTTCCTCGTTGACTCTCTCTCTCCCCTGACGCTTGGACCCCACCTTTTCAACTTCCTCCTCACCATCAGACAACAGAAACGTACGCGTACATTACTCCCGACGCCTCTTTGTTTCAAATTCTTGGAAATCCTAACTCCGGCCAAACTCAGGACCAAGGAAGATGTCCTATAAATAGTCACGACTCTCCTCGACCGATTCAGTCAAAAATCCCTCGCCAAAACCACCTCTAGACGACGCACTGGACGTTCCAATCTCGCCTCAGAAGCTGCAGTTCATCGCAAGTTTTCGATGCCGGTGAGCCGTCCCGAGCCTTATCCTTTTCGGTTCTGACTCCCCTTGATCCCTAGACTCCATTTGACATGGTCTCGCGCTCCCTCTTCATCTACAGAGGCCACCTCGACCACGTTATCTTCACCGAAGCACCTGGAGTACGCGAGCTTCATCGCTTGGTTTTGTCGCCGTTTGTCAAGCCACTCTCCGCTGCGTATCGTAGACACCTCCGCCGCCGCCCACTATCGCCGGAGCCACCGCCATCACCACGCGAGAGCCTCCCCAAACCTCCCGTTCTTCTCTGTAAGTTGAACGAGCCCATGTTCGCTTCAGTTTTTTTCCCTTATAGATCAGCCACCCTCTCCTAAACTAGCAGCAAACGCCCGTACGACCAACCAGGGAGCACCACATGTCGCCGGCTGAAATTAGTTTTTTTTCAGAAAAAATCCTATTTCAGATTTCTGTCAGATTTTTCTTTTAGTGTATCATTTAATCTATAGATCCAAATTAGGTGATTCTTTTTCCTAATAGTTCATAAAAATCCCCTCTATCCAGAGAACCAAACGAAAAATATTTTTGAAAATTTTAAAATTTGAATTCAAACAGATCTGAATTCAAACTTCGTTAGGCCGTAACTCGAGTTTCGTAACTCCGTTTTTGGTGATTCTTTTTGCAAATCGAAGCTCGTGATGTGTACTTTCTGTTAAACCCAAACACACATATTTTTTGCTACTATAAAAATTACGTTCTGTACAGAAACTTTATTTGGATGTTTTGGAGTTTTCCGAAGTCTTTCATTTGTTTTCTTTTTGGATCTTTGCTTGTATGCCTATGTATGTTATTGCTTGCTTACGCTAGATCATCCGGAGTGCGAAGCTTGCTACTACGAATCTTTACAATTCAACGAACGTCAGCAAGGCAAGTTCACACTTTGATCATAATTTTCAATACCCAGTTTTTACTATGCATTAGTTTCACCCTCAAAGATTGCATGCATAGGATTGGGAACATGTGGTTATGCTATGTAGTTCATGTGGTAGGAACCTATGACCTTTGATCACCCCCGGAATATTCGTTATATCATATATTGCTTAGCCATGCTCGTAGACAGGGATTGGTATGTGTGATTCATGCAAGTTGCGAGAGATAATAATTTTGGGACAACATAACGTGGCAACTTTAATACACATCTGGGTGGATTGTTTGGGGCACCTGGAGTAACCAGTGCTTGCCCAAGGGGAATCCCGGAGTACCCTTGTGATTACCCTAGGTCCGCCACCCAGGCTCAAAGGGATCATAAGATATTTCATGCCTAGAAACTTTCGTGTGCAGCCACAAGCCATTATGGGCTCTGGCATAGTTGAGTAAGTTGTGTGACCTCTTTCCCTGGTAGACTAGCTGATGTAGGGGAAAGTAGGTGTACCGGTCTATCCAGGGTTTGGAGGAAATACTTCAGAAAGGCTATGTCTCGATCTTCCGATCATGAAGGTGGTCGAGTCTTGTGTGAAAAAGTGCGCAAACCTCTGCAGAGTGTACAAACTAATCATGATTAGCCGTGTCCCGGTTACGGACATCTTGAGTATCTAGAAGTGAATTATTGGTTGATCTCATCACTCTTTTAATGAAATTATTGGGTTACTAATAAATTGAGATTTTGGGATTGAGTTGGAGGAACCTTCTCAATAATGGCATTTTAACTTAGTAGTAATAAAAATTTATTCCTTTGTTGCAGGGTAAAATTGGATTTATGCAAAAATTAAACTTAGAGCCTCCACCAGCTAAATTTGCATATAGAGATAGATTTTTTTTCATTATTATTCTATGGTGTGAAATTGCCAGCATATTCCTTGTGCTGACCTACACGGCTGCAACGTCTCATGTTGCAGACTTTTCCGACGAGGATTAAAGGTGCGATAGGTCGTTGTTCTGCACTCATTTTGCCGTGGAGTTGGATGGACTCATTTACCTTTGAAGCTTCCGCAGTTATTTTTATTTAGATGGCCTTTGGCCATATTATTGTAATAAATACTCTTTTGAGGACCTCGATGTAATAAAGTGTGTGATTGAACTCTGTTATAATTCCTCGAGTACTATGTGTGTCAGCATACCGATCCAGGGATGACACTTAAGCACAGAGACTTCGATCCGTTTGGGACGGGTCGTTACAAGATGGTATCAGAGCACACGCTGACTGTAGGAAACGGCCACTAGGAAATGGAAAGCCATAGGAAGAAAACTCTATTTTATGACTTCCTTAAATATCCGTTGGTCTATACTCTTCTCTATTCATTTCTATCTTTTCTCCACTTCAATAAAATAGTTGTTGAACCCCATCACCAAGTTGCTCAGCCCGATGAGACCATGACTTATGAAGACATCATTTACGAAGAAGAAGCTAGAGTTGAATTTGATTTGAGGAGATTTAGTTCAGACCATCACTACCAAGTTGAATCCAACGAATGATTTGCGGTAGTCTGAAGAGATCATATCTCTTGTGGATTTGACCTTACCTGTAGGTTTTTGCTTGTGTGGTGTGATCTATGTGAATTGCTTGATTTGAAATTTTCTTTCTATCATAAGCATATGCGTAGTGATTTCTCTCATTAGGCCCTTATTCTATTCTAATTTCCCATCCACTCTAAACCATACCGGATGCCCGGAAATGATCTGGAGCAAATTAAGAAGCAAATTAAGGAATTATTGGAGAAAGGTTATATTCGACCGAGTTCATCACCTTGGGGAGCCCAGTGCTTCTAGTTGAGAAGAAGGATGGATCCTTGAGAATGGTTGTAGATTATCGTGCGTTGAATGAGGTGAAGATCAAGAATAAGTACCCTTTGCCGATGATCAACGATTTGTTTGACCAGCTACAAGGAGCAAAAGTTTTCTCAAAGATCGATCTTCGATCAGGATATCACCAGTTGAAGATTCGAGAACAGGATATACCCAAGACAGCTTTTACCACGAGATATGGGCTTTATGAGTACACGGTCATGTCTTTTGGTTTGACTAATGCCCCTGCCTATTTTATGAGTATGATGAATAAGGTATTCATGGAGTTCTTGGATAAGTTTGTTGTGGTATTCATTGATGACATATTGATTTACTCGAAGAATGAAGAAGAACACAAGGAACATTTGCACTTGGTTCTAGAGAAGCTCAGGGAACATCAATTATATGCAAAGTTCAGCAAGTGCGAATTCTGGTTGAAGGAAGTCAGATTTCTTGGACATGTTATATCAGGAAAAGGAATAGCAGTAGACCCCTCCAAGGTTGAAGCCGTCACCGAATGGAAGGCACCCACCTCAGTCGGCGAGATTCGCAGTTTTCTTGGACTTGCGGGATATTATCAAAGGTTTATTGAGAATTTCTCCAAGATCGTGAAGCCCATGACAGAGTTATTGAAGAAAGACACTAAGTTTGTTTGGACCGATGAATGTGAGGACAGTTTCCAGGAGCTAAAGAAACATTTGGTCACAGCCCCAGTGCTAATTCTTCCGAATATACGCAAGGATTTCCAAGTATATTGCGATGCTTCTCGTCAGGGTCTTGGAGGTGTTCTTATGCAAGAAGGAAGAGTTGTTTCATATGCCTCACGTCAGCTTCGACCTCATGAGCAGAATTATGCCACACATGATTTGGAGTTAGCAGCCGTAGTGCACGCACTCAAGACCTGAAGACATTTTCTTATTGGAAATAGGTGTGATGTTTACACGGATCACAAGAGTTTGAAATACATCTTCATGCAGAAGGAGTTGACCTCAGGCAGAGAAGATGGTTGGAGCTCATAAAGGATTATGATATGAAATTGCACTATCACCCAGGAAAGGCCAATGTTGTGGCAGATGCATTGAGCCGCAAGAGCTATGTCAATACCCTCACAGCGGGAGGATTACCTCAGGAGTTAATTGATGATCTCAGAGATCTTCGATTGGAGATAGTACCATGAGGTTTTGTTGCCGCAATGGAAATTCAATCCACTTTGTTGGGAAAGATCCGAGAAGCCCAGAAGTTAGACAAAGGTATTGCGGAGATAAAGGGAGGGATGAACCAAGGAAAGGCAGAAGGATTTCGTGAGGATGAACATGGAACCTTATGGTTTGAGAAGCGTATTTATGTACCCAATGACCCAGATATCAGAAAGTTGATTCTTCAGGAGGCTCATGATTCGCCTTACTCGATACACCCAGGCAACACCAAGATGTATTTGGACTTGAAGGAAAGTTTCTGGTGGATAGGTATGAAGAAGGATATTGCCGAGTATGTTGCAGTATGTGACGTATGTCAGAGGGTTAAGCCAGAGCACCAGAAACCAGCAGGATTACTTCAGCCCTTGCTGATACCAGATTGGAAGTGGGACAAGCTTGGCATGGACTTTATTACAGGATTACCCAGGACCCGATCAGGCTATGATTCTATTTGGGTAGTGGTTGATCGCTTGACTAAGGTAGCTCACTTCATCCCCGTGAAAACCAGATATACAAGTGCTAAGTTAGCCAAGATATACATGACCAGGATTGTATGTCTGCATGGAGTTCCGAGGACCATCATATCAGATAAAGGAACACAATTTACCTCAAAGTTTTGGCATCAATTTCATGAAACTTCGGGTACCAGGCTGGAGTTCAGTATAGCTTTTCATCCGCAGAAAGATGGCCAGATCGAGAGAGTCAATCAAATTCTGGAGGACATGTTGAGAGCTTGTGCGCTAGATTATGGATCTAGTTGGGATGATAATTTGCCTTACGCAGAGTTCTCATATAATAACAGCTATCAAGCTAGTTTGAAAATGGCCCCTTTCGAAGCTTTGTACGGAAGGAGGTGCAGGACACCATTGATGTGGGATGAAGTTGGAGACCGTAAATTATTCGGACCAGATTTAATTAGAGATTCAGTGGAGAAAGTCAAGTTGGTCCACGACAGACTCAAGGTAGCCCAATCTAGACAGAAGAGTTATGCCGATACTAAACGCAAGGAGGTAACCTATGAAGTCGGAGATAGAGCATATCTGCGTGTGTCACCACTTCGAGGAGTTAAACGATTTGGAGTCAAAGGAAAGTTAGCACCACGGTTTGTGGGGCCGTACAGAGTTTTAGAACGCATGGGTGAAGTTGCCTACAAGTTGGAATTATCTGAAGCCTTGTCAGGAGTTCATGATGTGTTCACGTTTCCCAGTTGAAGAAGTGTCATGCAAAGATGGCCGATATTCCTTTGAGAGATACAGTGCCACTTGAGGCCATACGGTTGGATAGTGATCTGACCTATGAGGAGAAGCCCGTCAAGATTCTCGAGACTACAAGTAGGGTTACCCGCAGCAAGGTTATCAAGTTTTGCAAGGTTCAGTGGAGTCATCACACCGAAGAAGAAGCCACCTGGGAACGAGAAGAAGATCTCCGACAGGACCACCCACACCTTTTTGCTAGCCAACCCGAATCTCGGGGGCGAGATTCATCTTAAGGGGGGTAGGTTTGTAACATCCCAATTTTCAATTTGGATGTTTATAACAGATCATTCATATGCATCCATGATTTATGCATTTTGCCCCATTGATTTTATTTGATTTTTAATCCAAGAAACTTTGAGCAACTCAAGGACCAAAAGAGAGAGTTGGAAGTTTCCCTAAAACCATTTTTGAGAATTTCAAAGTTGGGATATGGATCAAATTTGATTTCACCAAAAATTGATTTCCATTATATCAAAAATAAAATAAAGAGAGAAGATAAAATGACTTCTTCAAAAACACAAAGAAATTATTGGAAATTGAATTTAGAACCAAAATATATTTGTTGGGTTTTATTTGCAATTTATTTTATTAGTTTAGCACAAATGTTTGTTTTAAAAAACTTGAATTTTAGGCCAGATAAAAGTTCACTAGATCATATATAAGACCATATAACTATGTAAATTTTCTGGGAATTCTTAGACTTATTTTCATTTGTCTTTTGGTGCTTTAATGCTGTTGTAAAAAAACGATTTAAAAAAAACAGCCGGCCCAGCTAGCGCCAGCCAAGCCCAGCCAGCGAGGCCAGCGAACCGAATGAGGCTCCAGCGCGGGAGCTCCTACTCAGCGCTTTAAGCGCCCATTAGCGCTACTGGCGCTCGCAGGCGCGGCGTAGCGGGCCGGCCAGAAATCTGCTAAAAAATCACGCGATGAAAAAATTTCACAATAATTCAGATGAAGTGGGACTCGAACTCCTACCGCCAAAGTCAAACGCGCAGAGTGCTAACCACTGGAATACGCCCGACTATCTTGCACATAGTGAGGAAACAATGTCTAGTTAACCCTTCCTTCAGTACAAGTAATTGACTTGAAAAAAACTTTCATCGATTCTGAATTAAAAAGATCTCGAATTTGAAAATAGTTCACGAGGTTATGAAAAAAGTTCATCCAATTTGACTGAAAGAAATCACAAATTCAAAAATAGTTAACTGGGTTTTGAAAAAAGTTCATCGATTTGAAAAAAAATTACTGATTCTGAAAAAAGTTCACGGATTTGAAAAAAAAGTTCATTAAAACTGAAAAAGTTCATCCATTATGAAAAAGTAGTTCACTCGTATTGAAAAAAGTTCACGGATTTGAAAAAAGAATCACTGATTCTGAAAAAAGTTCACAGATTTGAAAAAAGTTCACTAAAATTGAAAAAAGTTCATCCATTTTGAAAAAGTAGTTCACTTGATTTTTAAAAAAGTTCACGGATTTGAAAAAAGTTCATTAAAATTGAGAAAAGTTCATTAATTCTCATAAAAGTTCACAAATTTTAAAAACAGTTCATTGATTCATAAAAATAAAATTAAGAAATGTTCACGCATTTTCAAAAGAAAAAGGAAACAAAAGAGAAATAGAGAAAAACAAGAAAAAGAAAAAATACGCGGGCATCGCGATCTTTTGAAAGAATAAGAAAGGGAAAACGAAGTAAACTATTATAAGCTGGTTGTTGTCCGAGTGGTTGCTTCGTTGTTTTCCGAACCTTTAGGTCCCAGGTTCGAATCTGGGACAACGCTTCTTTTTTTATCAGGTTTTTCTAGAAAGAAACTGGAAGACGGGTCGGGCCCAACTAGCCACGCCCTGCAGGCGCCATTTTGCGAGCGGGCGCATAAGCGCCAAATAGGATTCGCCCTCCAGCGCTCGCTCAGCGCCCAGCCCCACGTGATAAAAAAAAAGAACGAGGTCAGCGCCCCAGGCAGGTTTCCCTCTCACGCTCGCTCTTCCTCTTCCTCGTTGACTCTCTCTCTCCCCTCACGCTTGGACCCCACCTTTTCTTCTTCCTCCTCACCAGCAGACAACACAAACGTACGCGTACATTACTCTCGACGCCTCTTCGTTTCAAATTATTGGAAATCCTAACTCCAGCCAAACTCAGGACCAAGGAAGATGTCCTATAAATAGTCACGACTCTCCTCGACCGATTCAGCCAAAAATCCCTCGCCAAAACCACCTCTAGACGACGCACTCGACGTTCCAATCTCGCCTCAGAAGCTGCAGTTCATCGCAAGCTTCATCGCTTGGTTTTGTCGCCGTTCGTCATCGCCGACCTTCACGGACCCCACCACCGGACGAGCCACTCTCCGCTGCATATCGTAGACACCTCCGCCGCCGCCCACGATCGCCGGAGCCACCGCCATCACCACACGAGAGCCTCCCTAAACCTCCGGTTCTTCTCTGTAAGTTGAACGACCCCATGTTCGCTTCAGCTTTTTTCCCTTATGGATCGGCAACCCTCTCCTAAACTAGCAGCAAGCGCCCGTACGGCCAACCAGGGAGCACCACATGTCGCCGGCCAAAATTAGTTTTTTTTCCAGAAATATTCCTATTTCAGATTTCTGTCAGATTTTTCTTTTAGTGTATCTTTTAATCTATAGATCCAAATTAGGTGATTCTTTTTCCTACTAGTTCATAAAAGCCCCTCTATCCAGACAACCAAACGAAAAATATTTTTGAAAATTTTAAAAATTTGAATTCAAACAGATCTGAATTCAAACTTCGTTAGGCCGTAACTCGAGTTTCGTAACTCTGTTTTAGGTGATTCTTTTTGCAAATCGAAGCTCGTGACGTGTACTTTCTGTTAAACCCAAACACACATATTTTTCCTACCATAAAAATTACGTTCTGTACAGAAACTTTATTTGGATGTTTTGAAGTTTTTCGAAGTCTTTCATTTGTTTTCTTTTTGGATCGTTGCTTGAATGCTTATGTATGTTATTGCTTGCTTACGCTAGATCATCCGGAGTGCGAAGCTTGATACTACGAATCTTTACAGTTCAACGAACGTCAGCAAGGCAAGTTCACACTTTGATCATAATTTTCAATACCCAGTTTTTACTATGCATTAGTTTCACCCTCAGAGATTGCATGCATAGGATTGGGAACATGTCGTTATGCTATGTAGTTCATGTGGTAGGAACCTATGACCTTTGATCACCCCGGGAATATTTGTTATATCATATATTGCTTAGCCATGCTCGTAGACGGGGTTTGGTATGTGTGATTCATGCAAGTTGCGAGAGATAATAATTTTGAGACAACATAAGGTGGCAACTTTAATACACATCTGGCTGGATTGTTTGGGGCACCTGCAGTAACCAGTGCTTGCCCAAGGGGAATCCCGGAGTACCCGTGTGATTACCCTACGTCCGCCACCCAGGCTCAAAGGGATCATAAGATATTTCATGCCTAGAAACTTTCGTGTGCAGCCACAAGCCATTATGGGCTCTGGCATAGTTGAGTAAGCTGTGTGACCTCTTTCCGTGGTAGACTAGCTGATGTAGGGGAAAGTAGGTGTACCGGTCTATCTAGGGTTTGGAGGAAATACTTCAGAAAGGCTATGCCTCGATCTTCCGATCATGGAGGTGGTCGAGTCTTGTGGGGAAAAGTGCGCAAACCTCTGCAGAGTGTACAAACTAATCATGATTAGTCGTGTCCCCGGTTACGGACATCTTGAGTATCTAGAAGTGAATTATTGGTTGATCTCATCACTCTTTTAATGAAATTATTGGATTACTAATAACTTGGGAATTTTGGGATTGAGTTGGAGGAACCTTCTCAATAATGGCATTTTAACTTAGTAGTAATAAAAATGTATTCCTTTGTTGTAGGGTAAAATTGGCTTTATGCAAAAATTAAACTTAGAGCCTCCACCAGCTAAATTTGCATATAGAGATACTTTTTTTCATTATTATTCTGTGGTGTGAAATTGCCGGCATATTCCATGTGCTGACCAACACGGCTGCAACGTCTCATGTTGCAGACTTTATCGACGAGGATTAAAGGTGCGATAGGTCGTTGTTCTGCACTCAGTTTGCCGTGGAGTTGGATGGACTCATTTACCTTTGAAGCTTCTGCAATTTTTTTTATTTAGATGGCCTTTGGCCATATTATTGTAATAAATACTCTTTTGAGGACCTCGATGTAATAAAGTGTGTGATTGAACTCTGTTATAATTCCTCGAGTACTGTGTGTGTCAGCATACCGATCCAGGGATGACACTTAACCACACAGACTTCGATCCGTTTGGGTCGAGTCGTTACAGACTAGCTGAATATTTAGCATTGAGGTTCGACCGATAAAGATCTTATTAGAATATGTAGGAACCAATACGGAAATCTAGGTCCCGCTATTGGTTATTGACCGTAGAGGTGTCTCGGCCATGTCTACATAGTTCTCGAACCCGCAGGGTCTACACACTTAACGTTTGGTGACAATCTAAGTATAGATGAGTTATAGTGATGGTGACCAAAGGTTGTTCAGAGTCCCGCAGATCCGAGACATGACGAGGAACTCCGAAATAGTCCAGAGGTGAAGATTGATATATAGGATGAAGGGATTCAGATTCTGGAAGTGTTCCGGGAGGTACCGGGTTATCGTTGGAGAACCGAAAAGGGTTTCAGGGGGGCCCGACAAGTGTTGGGGCGGCCTCATGGGCCAAGGAAGAGGGGCACACCAGCCTACAAGGGGCTGGGCGCCACCCCAATCTTTAGCCCACTCGGCCACAAGGGAGAGGGGCGCTCCCTAGGCAGCCGCCCCCTTGACTTGGGAGGCAAGGCACCTAGGGGCGCAACCCTAACCCTAGTTGCGCTTCCCTAGGGGAGGCCACTGGCCCTAGACTGGGAGCCCCTAGGGAGTCCCCTCTCCCCCTACCCCCTATATATAGAGAGGTAGAGAGGAGGGCAGCCGCACCGATTCATGCCACGGCGCTGCCCTTCCTATCCCTCGTAGTTTCTCTCCTTCTCCGCTAGGCTTGGCAAAGCCCTGCTGAGATTGTTCCACCACCACCACCACCACAGTGTCGTGCTGCCAGAGAACTCGAGCTACTACTTCATCATCACTCGCTAGATCAAGGAGGCGAAGGCGTCATCAAGCCATACGTGTGTTGAATGCGGAGGTGTCGTCCGTTCGGCACTTGATCGGGAGTTCGTGGACGGATCGTGATTGGATCGTGAAGACGTTCGACTACACCAACCACTTTTCTTAACGCTTCCACTTAGAGATCTAAAAGGGTATGTGGATCCAATCTCTCTTCTCGTAGATGTGCATCCCCTTGATTGATCTTGGTGAGCGTAGGAATTTTTTTGTTTCCCATGCAACGTTCCCCAACAAGAACCTCAAAGAGTGCCCCAAGATTTCTATCGGGGAAACAAAGACGAGAACGTGCATCAACCCCTATTCATATATTACCCAAATGTCACATTTGGAATCCATGAATTGAGTGCCAAAACACACAATCAAGTGAATCAATATGATACCCCATTGTCACCCCGGGTATCCATAGCAAGACATACATCAAGTGTTCTCAAATCCATAAAAGTATCCAATCCGATAATAACAAAATCTCAAAGGGAAAACTCAATTCATCACAACAAGATAGAGAGGGAGAAACACCATATGATCCAACTATATTAACAAAGCCCACGATACATCAAGGTCGTTCCAAATCAAGAACACGAGAGAGAGTGAGTGAGTGAGAGTGAGAGAGAGATTAAACACATAGCAACTGGTACAAACCCTCAGCCCTGAGGGTGGACTGCTCCCTCCTCCTCATGGTGGCCACCGGGATGATGATGATGGCCTCCGGTGATGATTTCCCCCTCCGGCAGGGTACCAGAACAGGGTCTAAATTACTTTTTCGTGGCTACAGAGGCTTGCTGTGGCGGAACTTCTGATCTAGGATTATTTCTATGGGTTTGTGTATATATAGGATTTTTCACCGTTGGAATCACGCGAATATGGGCCTCAGGGGCACATGGCCCACCAGGGCGCACTAGGGTGCCTTTTTGGCAGCAGCCCCCCACTCAGGTGGTTCTTTGCTCCATTATTTCTCTTTTCTTCCAAAAAAATGTCAAAAAGTTTCATCCAATTCTGAGAACTTTTATTTTTGCACAAAAAACAACACCACGGTAGTTCTCCTAAAAATAGTGCCAGTCCGGGTTAGTTCCATTCAAATCATACCAAAACCATATAAAATTGTTGTAAACATGGCATGAATACTTCATGAATTATAGATATGTTTGATACATATCAGCAGCAACCAAGCACCGTCCCTCGTGTTGTTGGAGGAGGAGGAGGACATGATGCTAGGGGGCTTGAAACCTGTTATAAAAATAGCCTGAAACAAGAACAGAGGAGAAACTTGTCATACAGTGGTCAAAACATTGTGGGATGCTCAGACCGGGGGTGATAAGGTGATGCAATTCTATGGTTTACATCATATTTAGCCAAAAAATTACGGAATGCACCATGAATAAAATGTGAACCACCATTAGTCATTAAATATCTAGGGACTCCAAACCTCAGAAAGATAACTTCTTTAAGCTTTTTCATAGATGTATTATGGTTAACACTACTAGTTGGGTTAGCTTCTACCCACTTAGTAACATAATCAACAACAACTAAAACATGAGTATACCCATTAGAGGAAGGAAAATGCCCGATATAATAAAAGCCCCAGACAACAAATGGTTCAATAGCAAGTGACTAATTCATAGGCATTTCTTGACGTCTACCCATATTTCCATTTCTTTGACATTCAACACAAGAGAGGACAAATTTACGTTCATCCTTGAAGAGATTAGGCTAGTAAAACCAAATTTCAATACCTTATGTGTGATACGTATCCATCATATCTGTAATTTTTGATTGTTTCATGCCAATATTATACAACTTTCACATACTTTTGGCAACATTTTATATGATTCATTGGACTAACCTTTTGATCCAATGCCCAGTGCCAGTTCCTGTTTGTTGCATGTCTTTTTGTTTTGCAGAATATCCATATCAAATGAAGTACAAATGTGATAAAAATTTATGGAGAATTATTTTGGAATATTTGTGATTTTTGAGGTGGAATCCATGCAAACGGGGGCCCAGAGCCAACACGAGACACCAGGGTGCGCCCTAGGCCCCTGGCGCATGGTGGTGGGTTGTGCCATCCTCATAAGTTGGTTGCAGCTCTACTTCGGGCGCAAAGAAGATTATATCCGGAGAAAAATCGTGTTAAAATCTCAGCATAATCGGAGTTATGGATCTCCGAGAATATAAGAAACGGTTTTCATCCAGAAAATAGGAATACGAACAGAAGAGAACAGAGAGGGAGATCCTATCTCGGAGGGGCTCCCTCCCCTCCACCGCCATGGAGGCCATGAAGCAGAGGGGGAACCCTCCTCCAATCTAGGAGGGAAGCCAAGGAAGAAGAAGAAGGAGGGGGCTCTCTCCCCCTCTCTCCTGGTGGCGCCGGAATGCCGCCGGGGCAAGGATCGTGATGATGATCTACATCAAAAACCTCGCCGCTGTCAACACCAACTCTCTCCCCCTCTATGCAGATGTGTAACACCTCTTCTCCATGTTGTAATCTCTACTTAAACATGGTGCTCAACACTATATATTATTTCCCAATGATCTATGGCTATCTTATGATGTTTGAGTAAATCCGTTTTGTCCTATGGGTTGATAGATGATCGTGGTTGGTGTGAGTTGTATGTTTTATTTTGGTTCTATCCTATGGCGCCCTCCATGTCGCGCAAACGTGAGGGATCCCTACTGTAGGGTGCTGCAATACATTCATATTTCGCTTATAGTGGGTGGCGTAAGTGACATAATACACATGCCCGAGTAAGTGGGCTATTACGTATGGGAGTAAAGAGGACTTGATACTTAATGCTATGGTTGGGTTTTACCTTAATGATCTTTGGTAGTTGCGAATGCTTGCTAGAGTTCCAATCATAAGTGCATATGATCCAAGTAGAGAAAGTATGTTAGCTCATGCCTCTCTGTAACACCCAAGATGTAAAACTTCCATATTTGGCAATATATCCATCTTGTTCTTCATCAGTTCCAAGTGGTTTCCTGCTTGTTGTTTTCGTTTTGGGTTTTGCTTTGTTTTAATTGTTGCATTGCCTTGCTATTCTTGTCATATTCCTTTTTGCCATCATATGTTTGCATCATGTGCATATCAATGTTGTGTTGTGGCTTGTGGAAAGTGTAAGCCTTTATCTTGCATTCTCATCTATTTAGTACATGGTATGTTGTAACGATATCCACCTTCCTATGCGCTCGAAATGCGGTTCTGCCCCAATCATGAGTTCATCACGTGATTGGGATAGAATCGCATCTTGGGCGCTACAAGTTGGTATCAAAGCAACTCAAAGGTGCAAAGGTATTTTCTAAGCTTGACCTCCGTATGGGAAATCACCAGATTCAGATTCATGAAGAAGATATCCTTAAGACAACATTCAGAACAAGCTTTCGTTCTTATGAATATACTGTCATGTCTTTCGGACTTGCAAATGCCCCTCCAACATTCTCTCGCATGATGAACTTCATCTTCAACCCCTACACCAATGAATTCATCCTGGTGTATCTCGATGATATCCTGGTATTCTCCAAGAATAAAAAGGATCATGCCAAGCATTTGCGTTTGGGGCTCGACAAGCTCAGAGTGTATCAATTCTACGAAAAGTTCTCCAAGTGCGAGTTTTGGCTTGATGAAGTTCTTTACCTTGGTCACATCATCTCCTCCAAGGGCATTTCTGTTAATCTGGAGTTTTTTCAGTCCTAGATCTCAGGACGAGATCCTGTTGTAGTGGAGGAGAGTTGTGACACCCCAGATGTAAAACTTCCATATTTGGCAATATATCCATCTTGTTCTTCATCAATTATAACATCTGATTCTCGGAATGTTTATGAAAAAGTTTACCAAAAATCAGGGCGAGAAAATTTCATTTGTTTTATTTGGTAACAAAGCTTAAATTGGACTTCTACAATTTGGAGGAATTAACTTGATCTAATGCGAACTTAAATTAAACTTGAGTTTTGTTCTTCTCTTCTACTTGGGTTTTGTTTTTCTCCTTTCAGCATATTAAATTATGCGCATTTGTATTTTGGAACTTCTGTTGAATTTGTTAGCTTCTATTCCTTTTCTAGATTTTCCTAAGAAGGAAAATATATTTAATTTCTTTTCCCAAACTCTGGGTAATATTCGATGCCCAATCTACCTTCTCTATTTTCACTTGTGTTTCTTATTTCTCTCACCCGAATGGACCCAGCCCATCTCTTTTCTTTCTTTCTCCATCTCTCTTGGACCATAGCCCAACAACTCCCTCTCTCTATTTTTTTCCTGCTTGCCTCCTTCCGCATGGGTCTGGCCGATCTGGCCCATCTCACCAAGCAGAGTGACCTCTCTTCTCCTCCCTGTCGGTACGCTCACAATCCTACAGAAAGGAAATGTCAACAGCCATGATTCCTCCTCTCCTTTTATTTCCCATAAACCCATCGATTTCCAAAATTGAAACGCCTTATCGTGCGCCTCCACCTCTTCTTACACCTCGATCACTTCATCTCCTTCTTTCACACATGCTTACACGCGCACCCATTACAGAGAATAGAAAACCTATAGCCACTATGCACCACTCCTCTAACTTCCTTAATACTTCACCGTTTCCAAATCTGTGAGTACATGGACGAGCGCCCGATCTCTTCTCTCATTCCTCTCAGCCGTCCCGCCTTCTCCCATCTTTGTTTTAGCAAGAACCCTCCTCAAACTGTTGCTCCTCCATGGACACGAGAGCTTGTTCCCGGCGACTCACCACACCTCCATCCAAATCCTTGCGCTCGAAGGTCCTGCTCCATGTCGTGGTTCCATTCAGAGAAGAAGGAACGTGTTCCGTCGACCACACACGAATAATTTCACATGTCCGTCTACACTGTTCGTCCAGTTCGTCGCATCATTCCATCAAACTCGATGAGCCTCTAATAAATTCCTTTTGCACGCGTACTCTCCATCATCTATTGTATCTCGTAGACATTCTTATTCAACCTATCTCTGTCATTGCTCGCGTCGATGCTATCCGTCGCACGAACCAAATATGATAGGCATATTTCATTGTTTTTGTTCATTGTTTGATCTTGATCCCAATAGATGAAACATTTTAAGTGGTTAGAAGAACCCGTTTGTGGTTTAGGGTTTGCGCATATATCCTATTAAACGTTTGTTTAGTCAAATGGGAATTACATTATGTGCATGTTTCTTCCACTTTTTAATTTTCACTTGTGTGACTTATACCTAGGATTCGCTCCTAAATATTTCTTAATCGTAGGAGTTTCATTTGATTTACTAGATTACTTTTAGTCAATCAAGATTTAATATAGATTTTATCTAGCCGCTCTTGTTGATTAAAACAGTAGTTTTAAAATAGTATTGCATGGTTATGTGTAGGATTCCATCGGTGACCTTTTGTGTTAATATATTTGTTATTTTCACATGTTCTTGATATGCCTAGGAGTGCAGGGTATTCGCCTCGTAATTTTGCTGTGTCATGTCACTTGCTTGATTTATTTACCGACTATAGTCATTTGATAATTGTTGAACATGTTGTACCATGTGTCATTTTTCTTTGGTGCAGCACATGGTCATATCATTTGTGTGTGTAATGGTTTTTGTGAATGATTACCATGTGTAGAACTTGCTTGGTGTACCGGATTATCATTGTTCATACATGTGTGGCGAGTGTTATTATTTCAATTAGATTTGGATCATCATTAGGATAATCTTATTATTATTGTTTTGGTAATGTTTGATACTTATTGTTTGTGTGCGTAAAAATTTTGGTGAATGTTGTCATGTTTATAATTCTTTAGAATTGTTTTAGGAGTTGCTTTTATTTATCTAATTGTGGAAGAATTAATGTTTGATTCTTTAGTTTTTGTTTAGCATGACTATACCTTAGGTTTGTTGCATGGATAATTCTATGCCATGTTCCACATGTGCTGATAGACTAGAATCTTGCGATGTCTATGATATATGTGTATCTACTTATAATACATGTTGTTGCATAATTTTCTTTATGCCAGGTTCTAGATGTCAAATGAAGTGTTATGTTACCCTAGAACAAATCCAGTATAGTTCCATGTTGCATAACACATTATGGTGTAGTTGTTCCTATGGTTCTGTAGATCTCACCATCCATTACCTAGTTGGTTCATATTTAAGATATATATTGCTGCATATGGTTTATGCTTCTAGCATATAACTTTGTTTATTATTTGTTAGTTATGATAGGTGTTTTGTTTACCTAGGATGATAGTTGTGCATACTTAGTTGATTGACATGCCATGTTAGTACTTACTCAAAGTAGAATGCATATTTTGGTTATATGCCTACCATGTGTTATACTGTTGCTAGTTTTATCTTATATTCATGCTTTTGGTTATACCTTACTTGGTAGATATACATGATAGTAGTTTGATGATATCATGCATAGTTATGTATCCTATGTCATTGCAAGTGTAAGTGGTACTAGATAGGTAATACAAGTCATCTTTGTTATTCATGCTATGATATTTCATTGCTTTATGTTTTTGATGCCATGGCATAGATGTTCACTTGCTTACATGCTAATTGCTTACTAGGTGTGCTTATGTGTTATAACTATTATGTAGGCTTGTGTCCTATTGCCATGCTTGATCGCCATGTTAGTTGATATCAACTATGTTGTCTCATTGTTGTGAGTTGTATTCTATTAGTATCATACTTTGGCATCTCGTTTGATGTTCATTCAAATTTATCGTTATACATTCATATCTAGCTGTTGCATTGCCGTATTTAGATGCCATTCATGCAAGTGATCTTTCATGTCTTATGAAGTTCTGTGTGTGGTAATTTCCTAGTTTAGTTCTTCATTGTAGATGTTTAACTTCGTTACATCTTGGCCTTATGAGTGTTTGAATACTTGTAGCTATGACTCGTATACTTAGGATGAGTCATATGTCATGTTAATAGAGTTGTGCTTTGATCACACACTAAGTGTGTGTGTGTGTGTCATGCTTTATTATTGCAAGCATGTGGTGATAATATTGTTGCTGGTGGTCATTAGTATTAGTTGTTCTTTATAATTAAGACCATGTTCTAGTTTAGTATCTCCCCACGATCACTCGTATGTCTGATGCTTGTGTTATTTGTTAAGACCTCTAGTTATTTTCCATTCACATGCCTTGTACAATGTGCATCTTACTATTAATGGTTTGATTACCTTTCACCTTAGTGTTAGTTTGGCTTTTGTTGCAGAATGCTTGCTATTAGATGCTTTGTGGATTCATATCCTTTAGTTAATGTTCGACCATTATAAATATTTAGAGTTATCAAATATTTACTTGTGGTTGATTATTAATCTTAATCATATCATGTCTAGTATAGTTGTTCATCCTTTTGTTCAATTTCTTGTATAGTTTCTTGTTAATTGTTTGATATACTTGATTGCATTTTCTTATAGTAATGATTTAGGTCTAGACCTAGATCAATTCAATTCATTTTATTGAATTGTGTCTGATTGCTTGACTACTATGGTTTATAATGTTGGTTTGGTTATCTTAGGGAATGCTTCTTTTTGAACTAGCATATAGTTGATGTAAATGTTTGTTGCTATTGACCATTATAAATATTTAGATTCCATCTAAATATTTATTTGTGGTTATCTTTTACATTTATCATGCCATGATGTGATTGTGTAGTTAAAATGCATAAGATGGTTCCATGTCATGCGTGTTTATAGATTTCTATATAGTTAGTCGAGGTGCGGAGTGGGAACTACTTGTGGTCAATAGCATAGTTCGTGTCAGAACGTTAGTCTTGCTGACAAGCTTTCCTTAGTAATACTCAACCTAATCCATGCCTATTCATCGAATCCTCTCTACTTACCTTTCAATCGTGTTACCTCCTATTGGGATCTCCATTTGATCAATATCTTGCTATCCATCCACTATTCATTTCTTTTGGATGTTATTTGGATTATTATTGCTTTGATATTATTGTCTTTTGCTATCGTTAAAACGAGTAGGTGTCGGTGTACTAAAATAGGGGCGCTCTTTGTACCCCTTATTTGTGCACGGGCAGTCAAAACCATGCCCACGACCACACTTGAGCAGGGCAGAGACAGGAAATCAAAGCCACAGGACGGCCGAAGCAACGCCAAGATAGAATCATAAAGAGCAAGAAGGCGAAGTGGTTTCCCCCGGCAAGGTCTTTGCCGCGGCATCCCCCATGGCCCCGGCAAGGCCCTTGCCGGAGCAGCCTACCCAACGCCAGCAGGACGCGCCGCCCTTGGGCCCCAGTTTTCTCCAGCGTCACCAACCACGTTGGGACATGGGCTCGGGGGGCGCCTCCCTGGTGGCATGCAGATCTTTGTGAAGACAAGGAACACTCCAAATCAGAAGAGTAAAAGATGATGAGCCTCGGCGAGACCCTTGATATGTCTCTGTCGTATCTATAATTTTTGATTCTTTCATGCCAATATAATTCAACTTTCATATACTTTTGGCAACTTTTTATACTATTTTTTGGGACTAACATATTGATCCAGCGCCCAGTGCCAGTTCCTGTTTGTTGCATGTTTTATGTTTTGCAGAAACCCAATATCAAACGGAGCCCAAACGGGATAAAAACAGATGGAGAATTATTTTGGAATATTTGTGATTTTTGGGTGGAAGAATCAACGCGAGACGGTGCCTGAGGGGGCCACGAGGCAGGGGCGCGCCCCAGGGGGGCAGGCGCGCCCTGGACCCTCGTGGGCACCCCGTAAGGCGGATGGCGCTCTTCTTTTGCTGCAAGAAATATAATTTTATGTGAAAAATCTGGGCGAAAGATTCACCCCAATCAGAGATACGGATCTCCGGATATAAAAGAAACAGTGAAAGGGCAGAATCTTAGAACGCAGAAACAGAGAGAGACAGAGAGACAGATCCAATCTCGGAGGGGCTCTCTCCCCTCCCACGCCATGGGAGCCAAGGACCAGAGGGGAAACCCTTCTCCCATCTAGGGAGAAGGTCAAGGAAGAAGAAGAAGAAGGGGGGCTCTCTCCCCCTTGCTTCCGGTGGCGCCGGAACGCCACCAGGGGCCATCATCATCACCGCAATCTTCACCAACATCTCCGCCATCTTCACCAACATCTCCATCACCTTCCCCCATCTATATTCAGCGGTCCACTCTCCCGCAACCCGTTGTACCCTCTACTTGAACATGGTGCTTTATGCTTCATATTATTATCCAATGATTTGTTGCCATCCTATGATGTCTGAGTAGATTTTCGTTGTCCTATCGGTGATTGATGAATTGCTATGATTGGTTTAATTTGCTTGTAGTTATGTTGCTATCCTATTGTGCCCTCCGTGTCGCGCAAGCGTGAGGGATTCCCGCTGTAGGGTGTTGCAATATGTTCATGGTTCACTTATAGTGGGTTGCTTGAGTGACAGAAGCATAAACACAAGTAAGGGGGTTGTGGCGTATGGGATAAAGGGGACTTGATGCTTTAATGCTATGGTTGGGTTTGACCTTAATGATCTTTAGTAGTTGCGGATGCTTGCTAGAGTTCCAATGATAAGTGCATATGATCCAAGAAGAGAAAGTATGTTAGCTTATGCCTCTCCCACATAAAACTTGCTATCAGTTTAGTAAGGTAGTCAATTGCTTAGGGACAATTTCACAACTCCTACACCACTTTTCCACACGCGTTATATTTACTTTGTTGCTTCTTTATCTAAACATCCCCTACTTTTTATTTACGTGTTCTTTATTATCTTGCAAACCTATCCAACAACACCTACAAAGTACTTCTAGTTTCATACTTGTTCTAGGTAAGGCGAACACTAAGCATGCGTAGAGTCATATCAGTGGCAGATAGGACTTGAGAGAATATTTGTTCTACCTTTAGCTCCTCGTTGGGTTCGACACTCTTATTTATCGAAAGAGGCTACAATTATCCCCTACATTGTGGGTTATCAAGACCTTTTTCTGGCGCCGTTGCCGGGGAGTCATAGCGTGGGGTGAATATTCTCGTGTGTGCTTGTTTGCTTTATCACTAAGTAATTTTTATTTTTTCCTATTCTTAGTTGTTCTCTATCTTTAGTTATGGATATGGAACACGAAATACCAAAAAAATTAGGTGTAGTTGCTACTCATGGAGATGGGGAACCTCCTAAAACCCTCAATGCTCATTATGTGGAAGATATTATGTACTACTTCGATAATCCTGAGAAAACCCCATTCAATTATGTTATGGGAGACACGTTGGATCAACGTGAATACTTTAGGGATTATCGCTTAACACAAAAAAGGAAACTATTATGGGATCAAATTCATATGTTACGTCGGTATGCTCGTCAACTATGCTTGATATATGATTATACTTGTTGCTCTAGGATGAAGGCTCCCCACCTTCCCTTTTCATGCAAATTCAATGATAATAAAACCTTAGCTTCTTATGCTAATGGTGTATATGATTACTATGATGTGGAACAAATAGAAGAATTTGTTGCTTTTATGGGTGCTTATGAGCTTGAATCTATGTTTAAAACGTTTGGAGATTTTGATGATTCAGTTTACAGACCTGAAAATTTTGCTATACTTAGATATTGCTATAAAAATTATGAATACAATTATAATATTGATGCATTTATTGAGAAAGTCTCCGCTATCGAAGAAGAGACTAATATTTTGCAGGAGTCTATGGAAGAATAAATTGATGAAACTGTGAGCTCATTGGATGAAAAAGATGATGAGGAGAGCAAAGAACAAAAGGAGGAAGAGCGGATTAGCTACCCGTGCCCACCTTCTAATGAGAGTAACTCTTCAACTCATACATTGTTTAATTCCCCTTCGTGCTTACCGAAGGATGATTGCTATGATGATGTTATGATCCCATTGATTCTCTTGAAATATCCCTTTTTGATGGTGCTTTCTATGCTTGTGGCCAAGATACCAATATGAATTATGCTTATGGATATGAACTTGCTATAGTTCCTTATGTTAAACATGAAATTGTTACTATTGCACCCACTCATGATAGTCCTATTATCTTTTTGAATTCTCCCTACTACACTATATCAGAGAAGTTTGTGCTTATTAAGGATTATATTGATGGGTTGCCTTTTATCATTACACATGATGATTTTGATGAATATAATATGCATGTGCTTGCTGCTCCTACTTGCAATTATTATGAGAGAGGAACTATATCTCCACCTCTCTATGTTTCCAATATGATAAAATTGCAAAAACTGGTTATACTATGCATTGGCCTTTACTTTGTGCGCATGAATTGTTCTTTTATGACATGACGATGCATAGGAAGAGAGTTAGACTTCATCATTGCTTGATATATGTTACTTTGTGCTCACTACTTAATCACAAATCATTGTTAATAAAATTGGCTTTGATATACCTTGGGATCCGGGTGGATCCATTACTTGAGCACTATATGCCTAGATTATTGGCTTTAAAGAAAGCGCTGCCAGGGAGACAACCCGGAAGTTTTAGAGAGTCATTTATTTATTTTCGAGTGCTTTTATATAGTTTAAAAAAAATAAAGTGGGGAACCCAAAACTTTTCAAAAAGGAAAGTGAAAGTGAGAAAGACAAGCATGGTTGAAGTGGGGAGCTCCTTTAACTTTGTTCATACTCACGGAAACTTTGTGAACCTTGATTACAGAAACTTTTCATCAAAAATAATTATCCCCTTGTACAATTCAATTGTATTATACAAATAATGTGCCAAGGTTTGCCTTTAGGATGTTTACAATGCTTGTTGGTTTGTATGGTGCAGGACAGAAACTTTGGCTGTAGTGCGCGATTTTACATTTTTAACTAGAACGTCAATTGCTTCTGATTCTTTCTGAACTGTCTTGATGTACAAATGTTTTATTTTTCCTAATTTTGGTAGAATTTTTGGGGTAATATAAGTATGGTGAATGTTCATATTGCTACAGACTGTTCTGTTTTTGACAGATTCTGTTTTTGATGCATAGTTTGCTTGTTTTGATGAAACCATCAATTTCTATCAGTGGATTAAGCCATGGAAAAGATATATTACAGTAGACACAATGAAAAAAACAAAATATGAATTGGTTTGCAATAGTACTTAGAGTAGTATTTGCTTTATTATACTAACAGATCTTACCGAGTTTTCTTTTGAAGTTTTGTGTGGATGTAATGTTTGATCGAGAAGGTCTCGACATGAGGAAAAGGAAGAGAGGCAAGAGATCAATTTTGGGGATGCCCAAGTCACCCCAAGTAAATATTCAAGGAGACTCAAGCGTCTAAGCTTGGGGATGCCCCGGAAGTCATCACCTCTTTCTTCAATAAGTATCGGTATGTTTTCGGATTCGTTTCGTTCATGTGATATGTGCAAGTCTTGGAGCGTCTTTTGCATTTAGTTTTCACTTTTATTTTATGCACCATGCTGGTATAAGATAGTCCTTGGTTGATTTATATAATGCTCATTGCACTTCACTTATATCTTTTGAGTATGGCTTTATAGAATGCTTCATGTGCTACACTTATATCATTTGAAGTTTGGATTGCCTGTTTCTCTTCACATAGAAAACCACCATTTGTAGAATGCTCTTTTGCTTCACTTATATTTGTTAGAGCATGGACATATCTTTTATATAAAGAATTAAACTCTCTTGCTTCACTTATATCTATTTAGAGATATGACAGGAATTGGTCATTCACATGGTTAGTCATAAAATCCTACATAAAACTTGTAAATCACTAAATATGATATGTTTGATTCCTTGCAATAGTTTTGCGATATAAAGGTGGTGATATTAGAGTCGTGCTAGTGGGGTAATTGTGAAATTGAGAAATAATTGTGTTGAGGTTTGCAAGTCCCGTAGCATGCAGGTATGGTAACCGTTGTGTGACAAATTTGAAGTATGTGGTGTTCTTTGATTGCTTTCCTTATGAGTGGAGGTCGGGATCACGCGATGGTTAACTCCTACCAACCCTTCCCCTACGAGCATGCGTAGTAGTACTTTGCTTCGAGGACAAGTAGACTTTTGCAATAAGTATATGAGTTCTTTTATGACTAATGTGAGTCCATGGATTATACACACTCTTACCTTTCCGCAATTTGCTAGCCTCTACGGTACCGTGCATTGCCCTTTCTCACCTCGAGAGTTGGTGCAAACTTCGCCAGTGCATCCAAACCCCGTGATATGATACGCTCTATCACACATAAGCCTCCTTATATCTTCCTCAAAACAGCTACCATACCTACCTATTATGGCATTTCCATAGCCATTCCGAGATATATTGCCATGCAACTTCTATCATCATCATAGACATGACTTGAGCATTCATTGTCATATTGCTTTGCATGATCGTAAGATAGCTAGAATGATGTTTTCATGGCTTGTCCATTTTTTTGATGTCATTGCTATCCTAGATCATTGCACATCCCGGTACACCGCCGGAAGCATTCATATAGAGTCATATCTTTGTTCTAGATATCGAGTTGTAACATTGAGGTCTAAGTAAATAAAAGTGTGATGATCATCATTATTAGAGCATTGCCCCAGCGAGGAAAGGATGATGGAGACTATGATTCCCCAACAATATTGGATGAGACTCCAGACTTTATGAATACTAAAAGAGGCCAAAGAAGCCCAAATAAAAAAGAGAGGCCAAAGAAGCCCACTAAAATAATAAAAAAATAAAAATAAAAAAAAGAAAGAAAATAAAAAAAATGATGAGAGAAAAAGAGAGAAGGGGCAATGTTACTATCCTTTTACCACACTTGTGCTTCAGAGTAGTACCATGTTCTTCATATAGAGAGTCTCTTGAGTTATCACTTTCATATACTAGTGGGAATTTTCATTATAGAACTTGGCTTGTATATTCCGATGATGGGCTTCCTCAAACGCCCGAGGTCTTCATGAGCAAGCAAGTTTGATGCACACCCACTTAGTTTCTAGTTTGAGCTTTCATACACTTATAGATCTTAGTGCATCCATTGCATGGTATTCCCTACTCCTCGCATTGACATCAATTGATGGGCATCTCCATAGCCCGTTGATTAGCCGTGTTGATGTGAGTTGTATTCTCCACACAACCTCCATCATCATACTCTACTCCACCCATAGTGCTATGTCCATGGCTTGCACTCATGTATTGCGTGAGGGTTGAAAAAGCTGAAGCATGTTAAAAAGTATGAACCAATTGCTTGGCTGAAACCGGGGTTGTGCATGATGGGAGTATTTTGTGTGATGAAAGTGAAGCATGGCCAACCTATATGATTTTGTAGGGATAGCATTCTTTAGCACTGATATTTTGAAAGACATGATTGTTTGTTGGGATGCCCTAAGTATTATTGTTTTTATGTCAAATGATAGACTATTGCTTTGAATCACTCGTGTCTTAATATTCGTCCCATGATTAGATATATGATCAAGATTATGCTAGGTAGCATTACACATAAAAAATTATCTTTTTATCATCTACCTACTCGAGGACGAGCAGGAATTAAGCTTGGGGATGCTGATATGTCTCTATCATATCTATAATTTTTGATTGTTCCATGCCAATATTATTCAACTTTCATATACTTTTGGCAACTTTTTATACTACTTTTTGGGACTAACATATTGATTCAGTGCCCAGTGCCAGTTCCTGTTTGTTGCATGTTTTATGTTTTGCAGAAACCCAATATCAAACGGAGTCCAAATGGGACAAAAACATACGGAGAATTGTTTTGGAATAATTGTGATTTTTGGGAGGAAGAATCAACGCGAGACGGTGCCCGAGGGGGCCACGAGGCAGGGGGCGCACCCCGGGGGGCAGGCGTGCCCTGTACCCTTGTAGGAACCCTGTAAGGCGGTTGACGCTCTTCTGTTGCTGCAAGAAAGCTAATTTTATGAGAAAAATCTGGCTGAAAGATTCACCCCAATCGGTGTTACGGATCTCCGGATATAAAAGAAACGGTAAGGGCAGAATCTTAGAACAGAGAAACAGAGAGAGACAGAGAGACAGATCCAATCTCGGAGGGGCTCTCGCCCCTCCCACGCCATGGGAGCCAAGGACCAGAGGGGAAACCCTTCTCCCATCTAGGGAGAAGGTCAAGGAAGAAGAATAAGAAGGGGGGCTCTCTTCCCCTTGCTTCCGGTGGCGCCGGAACGCCACCCTGGGCCATCATCATCACCGCGATCTTCACCAACACCTCCGCCATCTTCACCAACATCTCCATCACCTTCCCCCATCTATATTTAGCGGTCCACTCTCCCGCAACCCGCAGTACCCTCTACTTGAACATGGTGCTTTATGCTTCATATTATTATCCAATGATGTTGTTGCCATCCTATGATGTCTGAGTAGATTTTCGTTGCCCTATCGGTGATTGATGAATTGCTATGATTGGTTTAATTTTCTTGTGGTTATGTTGCTGTCCTATTGTGCCCTCCGTGTCGCGCAAGCGTGAGGGATTCCTGATGTAGGGTGTTGCAATACGTTCATGGTTCTCTTATAGTGGGTTGCTTGAGTGACAGAAGCATAAACCCGAGTAAGGGGGTTGTGGCGTATGGGATAAAGGGGACTTGATGCTTTAATGCTATGGTTGGGTTTTACCTTAATGATCTTTAGTAGTTGTGGATGCTTGCTAGAGTTCCAATCATAAGTGCATATGATCCAAGAAGAGAAAGTATGTTAGCTTATGCCTCTCCCACATAAAACTTGCTATTGGTTTAGTAAAGTAGTCAATTGCTTAGGGACAATTTCACAACTCCAACCACCACTTTTCCACTCTCGTTATATTTACTTTATTGCTTCTTTATCTAAACAGCCCCTACTTTTTATTTATGTGTTCTTTATTATCTTGCAAACCTATCCAACAACACCTACAAAGTACTTCTAGTTTCCTACTTGTTCTAGGTAAGGCGAACAATAAGCGTGCGTAGAGTCATATCAGTGGCAGATAGGACTTGAGCGAATATTTGTTCTACCTTTAGATCCTCATTGGGTTCAACACTCTTATTTATTGAAAGAGGCTACAATTATCCCCTATACTTGCGGGTTATCAACCCTCACCGAGGAAACCCACAAGACCCTTGGCAAGATCCTTGTTGGGGACGATCACAATGCCCCGGAAAGACCTTTGCCAGGGCCCCGACAGGGCCCTTGCCGGGGACATCCGCGAGGCCACAGCCAGGCCCGCACCTGCCAGGTTTCTGCCACTGCTCCCATGCAGCTGCCAGCCCACCAGCTGGGCAGGCACCTGCGTGTCGGCACAAGGCTTCTCAGCCAACTCAGCGCATGCCTATGTAGTGGCATGCAAATCTTCGTGAAGGCCCTACCACCGGGCCACCTTAGCAGCCTGCTAGCCTACATGGCGCTGACCGCCTCGCTGGCCCAGGCGCGTGTCAAGGCAGGGCGAAGCGGCAATAAAGTGGAGGGGACACGTCAAGGGCGCATTAAATGCACCTTGTCCCGTAATGGTGAGGGATAGGCTTAATCACAGTACCCCGATGCCACCTCCTGTGTGCCGCTGTGGCGATCCCCTTGCCTATAAAAGGAGGCCCGAGGCATCCAGGAGATGGATTCGGACTTTTGGAAAAGTTACACTCATTGTAGCTAGTTCAAGAACCTCAAGAACACAAATACACACATCCAAGCAGGACTAGGGTATTAAGCATCTCTGCGGCCCGAACCTGGGTAAACGACCCGCGTGCTCGTACTGACTGCTGATCCTGCTCTCCTCACAACCCAGCGCCCCGCAACCGCAGTAGGGCTTCTTGTGATCCCATACGTGTCGTTTCCCACCGACATATTTGGCGCGCCAGGTAGGTGGCGCAGTAGTGAGCATCTGGTTTAGCAGCTAGTAGTGCGGCTCTTCATCGCCATGGCTCCCGAGGAAGAAGGCGACCAGGCGAGCAGCCCCGTCCGCGGATGCGGCGAGTGTTCGTGTGACGGTGAAAAAAAGCTAGGTCATGCAAAAACTTCGAATATTTCCTTCTTATATAAGGTTATCTTCCTCGGAGATCTTTCCTCTGTATGGGAAACCTGCACGCGGTGTGGCCCTTCCGTTATCGACAATGCTCTTGGTCTATTTCGAGTCCGCTCAATAGATCGAGCGGCTGTGTCGAGAGCGGCAGGGTGGCCTTCCGCTATCGGCAACTCTCTCACTCTACCTCGAGTCCGGTCGGCGGTTCGAGCAGCGATGCTGAGAACGGCAAGGTGGTTCGCGCAGCGGCAAGCACGCCCCGCCGGCCGCTAAAGGACCCGTCCTTCGAAGCGCATCAGTTTGGGTTTACGCGCCGTCAAGCCTACCCAGTAAGCATAGGGTGGACGTATAGAGAAAGGTTAAACAGGGAAATAACTTGCATCATATTAAAAGTACTGCAGAGTTACATTACACGAATTGTTGTTGCGGTTCTAACTAAATATGTGAATTGTATTGGTCATGAACTTGCAGCGGCAACGAGAAATGGGGCGCCTAGTCCCGGCGCTGGCCCTCCAACCTCTGGATTCCGCCGACCCAACTAATGATGGGCTCGATGCGCTCCTTGACCCCTGAGAGGTCCGCATCGCCCGACAAGCTGTCCAGCGCGGCGTGGAAGTCGAGGTCGGGGTTCCAGAATGCCAGCTTGGTGAGAACCTTGGTCATGGTGCCCTGCCAAATCATCCGGGACTCGTTGGCCAAGGAGCTCGCCCGGTTGGAGTCGAGCCATTCCAGGGCACCAAGAACACCCTCGAAGAACAAGGTCAGCTTGGCATGGGGGATCGTGCCCGGTTCTGGGGCATTCCTCACTTTCGGCACCTTCATGTCGGCCAGCTGCTTGGTGATCCTGTTGGCGACGTCGGCGAGGTGGTTGGTCCAGATTTTGTCGCCCTTCACGGAATCTGCGTGGTTGGCAGCGTCGTTCTTCCGCAGCTGCTTCTCCTCCGCCAAGCTCTTGGTCAGGGCTCCTTCCCGGGTTTGGGCCTCCGAAAGCGCCCCCTCGAGGCTCACCATCTTGAGCTTTAGGTCCTTGATGGTGTCGTTGGTTGTGGAGAGCAGCCCAGCCTTGCTGATGACCGCGGAATGCGCTTCAACCAGAGCCTTATTGAGCGTTTTCTTCTCCAAGGACAGCTCCAGGATTTGCTTCGCCAGGCCGTCCCGCTCCTCCTCCAGCTCCTTCACCTTGTTGCCGTGGGCCAGGGCCTGGGCATCGAACGCTTCCATGTGCTTATGCTCCAGCTCTTGGGTCCACGCCATGGCAAGCTTCTCGACGTCCTCATCCTTGCCGCGGAGCATAGCGGCCAGCGCCATATCACGAGCAATAAGATTCTCCTCCTGGGAGTTCAGCTCGGCCCCGCACTACGACCGGATGGCCTCGGCCTTGCAGGCCTCCTCCCTCGCTTCCTCCTGGGCCTTCTCAAAGTCGGCCTGCTTTAGGAGGATTTCCAGGTCGCGCTACACCAGCTGGTCTTGGGCGGCCTTCAGCTCCTCGTGGGCCTGGCGGAACCAGGCCTGCGCCTCGGCGACACGCTCCGCACGGTCTGCTTCCCCCTTGTGCGCCTCCGCCTCTTTGGACTTCTCCTTGTCCAGACGGGCGCAGTGGAGCGCCTGAAGCTTGTTGTAGCTGTCACTCATGGACTGGAGGAGCCGCTCCTCTTGGGTGCCTCCACTAGTGCTCGGCTCATCGATGACCTCAAGCCCGGCGTCGGCGAGCACTTCGTCATTGAACACCTCCCCCTTGGCCGTCGCCCTGGTGCTTGCCGACCCTGGGAGGTGAACGAACATGTCGTCGCTCACCTTCAGGTACTTGCTTGAGCCAGAGGCAGCGGACAAGGAGGGTTGGTCGTCAACCACCTCCTCCTCGGCAGAGGCCTTTACGGCCTCCTCCTCGGCAGAGGCCTTGCCGGCCTCCTCCTCGGCAGTGCCCTTGCCGGCCTCCTCAGCGGCGCCCTCGCCGGTCTCCCCGGCAAGCCCCTTGGCGGCATCCTCGGCCGCGGTCTTGGTGGCCTCCTTGGTGGCGACCTTATCAGCCTCAGCCACGATGTCCGTGATAGCCTCCTCGATGATGGTGTCGGTGTCCCCCTAGTCCGCCGGGGGGGGGGGGGGGGAGACCTGGACGCCAAAGGTGGAAATAAGACAGGACCAAAGCCAAGGTTCAGGAGAAGAGAAATAAGAGCAAGAGAGAACGAATGACTCACCCGTGCCAGGCTGGGAAGATGTGGCCCCCTCCCCGCCAACGTCTATTGCCGGGGTGGAGCCGCCAGCACCCAAGTCTACCTCCTCCTTCGTGCGCATGGGCTCGGTATCTGGCGCCCTTGTCGGGGACGCCCCTCGGAGCAGTGTGGTCGATGGGGGCGGCGTGGTGAGGGAGGCCCTTGGTGGCTCCTCCTGCTGCTGTTCTTCTCCTGGAAACCGCAGCAAGGTCAACAACAAGAGAATCGGGCACCAGCAAGCGTTGGCAAGGGGTGGATGGTGAACCTACGCTGGGGGCTGAGCCGGGAGCTACACCGCGGGCTGCTGTCCGGGCTGCTCTCCACCACCAGCGGTGCCTTTGAAGTACCCATCGGGGGCGGGCTACCCGTCAAGGGTTTGGCCCCCTTCGCCGCCCGTTGAGCCAGTGTCTCCGTCTCCCTGCGAGAACAAGTCAAATCAAGGAGGGCAGCATGATTCGTAAGGGTGGCAACAAGGGGCAGAGGGCTTACTCGTCCTCCTCCTCCTCCTCTACTGCCTTCCTCTTCCCCCTCGGGCTGAGGGACGAGAAGTCGAAGCCGATTTCCGTGCCGGCGCCTGCGGGGCAAGGGGGAGGCGAAGGAGTCTGGAAGCGTTTGGATGAAAAAGAGGCGGGCATCTTCTTCTTTGCCACCGCGGTCTTCTTCTTCGCCGCCGCGACCTCTTTCTTCGCTGCCGCGGCCCTCGTCACACGCGCGGCCTCTCCCGGAGCCCCTTTCCACGCCACGGCCTTGCTAGAATGGACCGGCTCATGAGAGCTGGCCTGACGCAAGATGCGCCTCTTCTGCATAGCCGGGGGCTCGCAGGCCTCGGCCTCCTCCTCGGATGACCCTTCGCCCATGCCTTCGGTAGGGGGGGGGCGCTCGGTGCTGGCACCGGTCGCCTCCTTGATAGACTACACCCACGCGGCGAGCTCCTCCTCCTCCGCGGCCATGGCGGCCTTGTTCTCCATGTCGCCGGCCTCGCCAGCAAGCCTAGCGAGCTCCACCTCCATCGCCCTAGCGGCAATATAGTCCAGCTCCTCCTGGGTGGTGTCCTGGATGAGCCGTTGTTCGTCGTGGTCGAGTTCTTCGACCAAATTGGCTAAGAACTCCTCCACCTCGCGTGCCGGGGGCTCGACCCAGGCCGGGTCGAGACCGTGCATGATAAAGGGCGGCATCATGGCCAAGATTTCGGCCTGTCGGGAGTTGTTGCTCAATAGGACCACTCCAGGCGGTAGCCCAAACAAGGGCCCCTTGACGACCTTGCCGGACTTTGCAGCCTTGCCGGTCCTCCTCACCTTGCCGTCAGCGTACTCCTCGAGCTGGAAGAGCCTCCGGCAATACCAGGAGTGCCCCAGCACTGTGAAGTTGTTCTGCAGGCCGGTGCAGAGCCTCATGATGTCGGTCGCATTCCTGAAATCCCAGGCCGGCCTCCCCTTCTTGTGCAGCGGAGCAATTCAGCGGCGGATCCGCCATGATCATCTCGAGGGTGAGCCCGGCCTAGGTAAGGCAGTGAATCCTGGTGGTGGCTATTGAGAACTTCTTATGATTGGGGTCGAGGTCGCTCCAGTTCGCGCCGCGGGGCAACGGCTCCTGACGAACACCCCGGCAGAACTCCGGTGGGTCCTCCTCCGAAATCTAGCACCACCGGCCCCTCCACTCTTCCCACCTCTCCTTCGTGGCGCCATCTGGGTACACGCCTCTCTCCTGAATCCTCGGGATCCAGGTGACGGTCCCGGAAAGAGCACCCCCAGGTTGGACGCGAGGGGAGAAGTAGTGGCAGAAAAGCGCCGTGTTGGGCACCACTCCGGTGAAACCCTCGCAAAGATGGGCGCAATACGCCAGGTGCGCCACGACATTCGGCGTAAGATCCAGCAGGTGGAAGCCAAAAGTGTGCATGATATCATTGAAGAAGTAGGAAAAAGGGGGACAGAGGCCGCAGAAGAAAAAGTCGACGAAAAATGTGTACCATTTTTGGCCGCCCTTCTCGCAATCCGCGAGAAGGGCGCGTGTGGCAGGGTGCGCCGATGTCGCCGCCCCCACAATGGCTTGTAGTAGTCCCTGAGGTCGAGGGCATCAATGGACGACGGGACGAAGTAGGCGGCCTGCGCCCGCCGCGCCGCCGCCTCGCTCTCCAGTGTCTCCTTCTCCCTCGCATCCTCAGCCATGACTTTGCCCTTGCCAGACTTGGGCGCCATGGCAGCTGGGAAGAGAGCGAGAAACTGGGGGCGGTGGGGAGCACAACAGCGGCAAGCAAGATCTTGGAGAGGAAGGAGATGGGGCCGGCGATGGCGAGATTGGGGAAAGCACAGGGGGTAAATGAGCTGCGCGCCCACGGTTACTCCTTTTTATGGGAAAGGCGCGGGCCGCCTGTCTTCCCATTTATTGCGACATGACGCATGCCTGCTGTGACCGCCCCACGCATGCCCCCCACGTCACGCATGCCACCCACATTTCGCATTCAACGGTCGTCGTGGGGAAGTGCAGCGGACGGAGAGTTACCGCGGTAAAAACCGCCCCACCAACAATGTGTCGCGCTTATGTCTGGCCCAGGACCGGGGGCTCCTGTCAGTGTACTAAAATAGGGGCGCTCTTTTGTACCCCTTATTTGTGCACGGGCAGTCAGAACCGCGCCCATGACCACACGTGAGCAGGGCAGAGACAGGAAATCAAAGCCACGGGACGGACGAAGCAATGCCAAGATAGAAGCATAAAGAGCAAGAAGGCGAAGTGGTGTCCCCCGGCAAGGTCCTTGCCGGGGCAGCGCCCACAGCCCTGGCAAGGCCCTTGCCAGAGCTGCCTACCTGATGCCAGCAGGACGCGCCGCCCTTGGGCCCTAGTTTTCTCCGGCATCACCAACCACATTGGGACATGGGCTCGGGGGGGGGGGGGGGGGAGGGCTCCTTGGTGGCATGCAGATCTTTGTGAAGACAAGGAACACTCCGAATCAGAAGAGTAAAAGACGATAAGCCTCGGCGGGACCCTCACCGAGGAAACCCACAGGACCCCCGGCAAGATCCTTGCCGGGGACGACCGTAACGCCGCGGCAAGACCCTTGCCAGGGCCCCAGCAGGGCCCTTGCCGGGGACGTCCACGAGGCCATAGCCAGGCTTGCACCCGCCAGGTTTCCGCCACTGCTCCCATGCAGCTGCCAGCCCACCAGCTAGGCAGGCACCTGCGTGTCGGCACAAGGCTTCTCAACCAACTGAGTGCATGCCTACGTGGTGGCATGCAAATCTTCGTGAAGGCCCTACCACCGTGCCACCTCAGCAGCCTGCCAGCCTACATGGCGCTGACCGCCTCGCTGGCCCAGGCGCGTGTCAAGGCAGGGCGAAGCAGTGGTAGAGGGGAGGGGACACATCAAGGGCGCATTAGATGCACCTTGTCCCGTAATGGCGAGGGATAGGCTTAATCACAGTACCTCGATGCCACCTCCTGTGTGCCACTGTGGCGATCCCCTTGCCTATAAAAGGAGGCCCGAGGCATCCAGGAGAAGGATTCAGACTTTTGGATAAGTTGCGCTCATTGTAGCTAGTTCAAGAACCTCAAGAACACAAATACACACATCCAAGCAGGACTAGGGTATTATGCATCTCTGTGGCCCGAACCTGGGTAAACGACCCGCGTGCTCATACTGACTGCTGATCCTGCTCTCCTCACAACCCAGCGCCCCGCAACCGCAGTAGGGATTCTTGTGATCCCATAGGTGTCGTTTCCCCCCGACAGTAGGGAGTGACGATGTTGGACATGGACATAATCAGGTTACCGAAGAAGGACTCAACAACGAAGGCATGCCTCCTTCTCTGATCATACTTATCCTATGGTTTACAAAATTGCATTGAGTTTTATTGTTAGTATGTGCATGTTATTTTAATTCCCGTAGCTAGCGTGTCGATTGACACATTATCTTGATCCGCTTGTTGCCTATTTACTTGACACTTGAGTAGAAGTATATGATTTCGGTAGAGTAGAAACGCTTAGCCACTCTTATCACCCTACAGATGCCTTGTTGAATGACCTCTGAGTCATTGACAGTTGAAACTTAATGCTGAGCTAGGCCTGTTGGCCTTGTTGACCTTCTCTATCCTCTTCTACTCTAGGTGAAACTTACCATTTGAATACTAGTGCAGGCGATAGTTGAATCAAGGATTGAAGGAGTGATTGGCCGCCCTTCACGAGTTGAAGGGGGCAATTAGTCGTCCGTGCTGCATGAGGCCTAATAAGTCTTGGATTTGAAGATTGTGATAACAGTACAGCCACATGCTATAGGGCACTGGCTTGGTTAATTAGTCAGTTCACTCTTATTATCTTCATCGCTATACCGTAGATGGGATAGCTGCCTTGCGAGGAGTATCCTCGGCACAAAAGGGGGGCTTAGACTATGAACTGCGGTTACTTACATGTTGAAATCTAGTGCGCTTGGCACAATAAGTGTGGCCTAATGAAAGACCTCGTCACAATCTCCCTGCCGGCATACCAAATGGTGTACTACGCCAGCGGCCACTGGTGGCAACAAGTCGGGATTGTGTCATGTGGGTAAAATGTACAACCTCTACAGAGTGTAAAACTATTCGAATAGCCGTGTCCACGGTCATGGACAACACATGAATCTTTCTTGACATACAAGACCTGTCTTGCTTATTCCCTCTTTGCCCCTATTCTTGAAACATATGAAGAGTGTGAGTTGATCGAGGATCCTCACTTTATGGAAGTTATTCCGAAGATAAAACATGTTTTCATCAAATACTTCTTTTATCCAACTGCTAAATTATTTTCAAACAAAATTAGCTTTTATGCAAATGAGCCATACAACCTTCCTCTGAAGCCACATGTAGCTATTAGGGCCTTCCCCGAGGGAGGCATGTTGAGTACGTAATGTACTCATGGCAATACTTTTGTTGACAACAGAGTTTCATGAAGACAAAGGTGATGACTATGACAACTATGATGATCCGTAGGAGTAAGGTCACATGGACTACATCGACTGCTTGTGGCTGAGAAGGAGTCGCTACGCATTGTACTTTCCGCCATTTTATGATTGTAATAAATGTCATGAGACATTTCTCTATGTATGCCTTGTGGCAAGATATATTTATACTTGTAATGCCTTCTACGCATTGTGCAATGACATCATTTCACTGTGTTGTCAACAATGATCCTAGGGTTGACAAATATACACAGGAGGGTCTGGAAGTTAATTCCGGGTTCTCACATCAATTCCAAGTGGTTTCCTCCTTGTTCTTTTCGTTTTGGGTTTTGCTTTGTTTTAATTATTGCATTGCCTTGCTACTCTTGTCATATTCCTTTTTGCCATCATATGTTTGCATCATGTGCATATCAATTTTGTGTTGTGGCTTGTGGCGAGTGTAAGCCTTTATCTTGTATTCTCATCTATTCAGTACATGGTATGTTGTGATGATATCCACCTTGCTATGTGCTCGAAATGCAGTTGTGCCCCAATCATGAGTTCATCACATGATTGGGATAGAATCACATCTTGGGCGCGACAAGTTGGTATCAGAGCAACTTAAAGGTGCAAAGGTGTTTTCCAAGCTTGACCTCCGTATGGGGTTTCACCAGATTCACATTCTTGAAGAAAATATCCCAAATACAGCATTCAAAACAAGCTTTGGTTCTTATGAATATACTGGCATGTCTTTTGGGCTTGCAAATGCCCCTCCAACATTCTCTCGCATGATGAACTTCATCTTCAATCCCTACACCAATGAATTCGTCCTGGTGTATCTCGATGATATCCTTCTATTCTCCAAGAATAAAAAGGATCATGCCAAGCATTTGCGATTGGTGCTCGACAAGCTCAGAGAGTATCAATTCTATGCAAAGTTCTCCAAGTGTGACTTTTGGCTTGATGAAGTTCTTTACCTTGGTCACATCATCTCGGTCAAGGGCATTTCTGTTAATCCGGAGTTCTTTCAGTCCTAGATCTTGGGACGAGATCCTGTTGTAGTGGAGGAGAGTTGTAACACCCCAGATGTAAAACTTCCATATTTGGCAATATATCCATCTTGTTCTTCATCAATTCCAAGTGGTTACCTCCTTGTTGTTTTCGTTTAGGGTTTTGCTTTGTTTTAATTATTGTACTGCCTTGCTATTCTTGTCATATTCCTTTTTGCCATCATATGTTTGCATCATGTGCATATCAATGTTGTGTTGTCGCTTGTGGCGAGTGTTAGCCTTTATCTTGTATTCTCATCTATTCAGTACATGGTATGTTGTGATGATATCCACCTTGCTATGCGCTCGAAATGCAGTTGTGCCCCAATCATGAGTTCATCACGTGATTGGGATAGAATCACATCTTGGTCGCTACAAGTTGGTATCAGAGCAACTCAAAGGTGCAAAGGTGTTTTCCAAGCTTGACCTCCGTATGGGGTTTCACCAGATTCACACTCTTGAAGAAGATATCCCAAAGACAGCATTCAAAACAAGCTTTGGTTCTTATGAATATACTGGCATGTCTTTCAGGCTTGCAAATGCCCCTCCAACATTCTCTCGCATGATGAACTTCATCTTCAATCCCTACACCAATGAATTCGTCCTTGTGTATCTCGATGATATCCTGCTATTCTCCAAGAATAAAAAGGATCATGCCAAGCATTTGCGATTGGTGCTCGACAAGCTCAGAGAGTATCAATTCTACAAAAAGTTCTCCAAGTGTGAGTTTTGGCTTGATGAAGTTCTTTACCTTGGTCACATCATCTCCGCCAAGGGCATTTCTGTTAATCCGGAGTTCTTTCAGTCCTAGATCTTGGGACGTGATCCTGTTGTAGTGGAGGAGAGTTGTAACACCCCAGATGTAAAACTTCCATATTTGGCAATATATCCATCTTGTTCTTCATCAATTCCAAGTGGTTACCTCCTTGTTCTTTTCGATTAGGGTTTTGCTTTGTTTTAATTATTGTACTGCCTTGCTATTCTTGTCATATTCCTTTTTTCCATCATATGTTTGCATCATGTGCATATCAATGTTGTGTTGTCGCTTGTGGCGAGTGTTAGCCTTTATCTTGTATTCTCATCTATTCAGTACATGGTATGTTGTGATGATATCCACCTTGCTATGCGCTCGAAATGCAGTTGTGCCCCAATCATGAGTTCATCACGTGATTGGGATAGAATCACATCTTGGTCGCTACAAGTTGGTATCAGAGCAACTCAAAGGTGCAAAGGTGTTTTCCAAGCTTGACCTCCGTATGGGGTTTCACCAGATTCACACTCTTGAAGAAGATATCCCAAAGACAGCATTCAAAACAAGCTTTGGTTCTTATGAATATACTGGCATGTCTTTCAGGCTTGCAAATGCCCCTCCAACATTCTCTCGCATGATGAACTTCATCTTCAATCCCTACACCAATGAATTCGTCCTTGTGTATCTCGATGATATCCTGCTATTCTCCAAGAATAAAAAGGATCATGCCAAGCATTTGCGATTGGTGCTCGACAAGCTCAGAGAGTATCAATTCTACAAAAAGTTCTCCAAGTGTGAGTTTTGGCTTGATGAAGTTCTTTACCTTGGTCACATCATCTCCGCCAAGGGCATTTCTGTTAATCCGGAGTTCTTTCAGTCCTAGATCTTGGGACGTGATCCTGTTGTAGTGGAGGAGAGTTGTAACACCCCAGATGTAAAACTTCCATATTTGGCAATATATCCATCTTGTTCTTCATCAATTCCAAGTGGTTACCTCCTTGTTCTTTTCGATTAGGGTTTTGCTTTTTTTAATTATTGTACTGCCTTGCTATTCTTGTCATATTCCTTTATGCCATCATATGTTTGCATCATGTTCATATCAATGTTGTGTTGTGGCTTGTGGAGAGTGTAAGCCATTATCTTGTATTCTCATCTATTCAGTTGTCGGTGTACAAAAGTAGGGGCCTAGCTTTTGACCCCTTTACTTGTGCACGGGCAGTCAGAGCCACCTGCCACTACCACACATGAGCAAGGCAAGAGAGGGAAGCCGGAGAAGAGCCAAGGCCACAGGGACAAGCAAAGCAAAACAACAAAGGACCGAGACCACAAAGGTTGCACAGGCAATACAGGTTGCCCCGGCAAGGACACTTGCCGAGGGCAGCCCCAGCAGCCCCGGCAAGATCCTTGTCGGGGCCGCTCGTCCACACCCGCTGAGCGAGCCACCTTTGAGCCCACTGAAGCTGAGCAGTCGCGTTGGGACAGGGTTCAGGAGGCACCTCCGTGGTGGCATGCAGATCTTTGTGAAGACATAGAGCAATCAAGATCAAATGGGGATAGGAGAGCAACCGTCCCCACCGAAGAAACCCACAGGACCCCCCGAAAAGATCCTTGCCAGGGAAGCCAGCGCGCAGCGGCAAGACCCTTGCCGGGCCACCCGGCAAGATCATCATCAAGCGCCCCGGCAAGGCCACTGCCAGGCCCGCAACATCCAAGTTCCTATCCCCGTTCATGCACGGCCGCCGACCCAACCAGCTGGGCAGGCACCTGCGTGGCAGCATGCAGACCTTCGTGGAGGCTCCACCACCGCGCCACCTCAGCTGCCTGCCTGCCTACATGGCGCTGCATGCGTTGCTGGCCGGGGCACGTGTCGAAGCCAGGAAGGGTGGCGACAGACGGGACGGGCCTCACCCCCATCCCCCAATAAAGTGACAGACACCTAAGCCCCGCATTTAAGGCGTCTTGTCCTGTAATACTAGCGACAACCTCGCAACGCTGTAGCACTTTCCACCTCCTGTGTGCCACTGTGGCAGCCCCTTTCACCTATAAAAGGAGGCCCATGGCATACTGAGAAGGGATTCGGCTCTTTTGAACCTCGCAGCACCCAGAGCTAGTTCGACAGCTGAAGAACACTAATACAACCACCAAAGCAGGATCGTAGGGTTTTACGCATCTTTGCGGATCGAACCTGGGTAAATCCCTTGTGTGCCATCCCCTAGTCCCGCTCTTCTCACGATTCCGCGCCCCGCAACCGCAGAAGGGATTCCGGTGATCCCATAGGTGTCGTTTCCCACCGACATCTTTGGCGCGCCAGGTAGGGGGCAGTGCTATTGTGAGAATCTGGCCTAGGGGTAGGCCTAGCAGTTCATCATCACCGCGGCATCTGCGGAGAAGGCGGCCAAGAGGGCGGCACTGCCCGTTGGTGTGAAGGATGCCGAGGCGGCGACGAAAGAGCTAAGTCATAATAAACCTTAAGTTTTTATCCTTAAATATAAGGTTGTTTTCCTCGGCGGTTCTGCCTATGTATGGGAAACTTGTACATGAAGGGGCCCTCCTGCGATTGGCAACGCCCTTGTTCTGTTTCGGTCCTGCTCAACAGTTCGAGCGGCCGTGTCGAGAGCGGCAGGGTAGCCTTCCGCCACCAGCTACGCTCTCGTTTCTGACTCGAGTCAAGCTCGACAGATCGAGCGGCCGTGCTGGCGGCGGTAAGGTGCTTCGCCAGCGGCAAGCATACCCGGCAGGCTAATGAGGATCCGTCCTCAGGGCGCCGCCCCGGGTTACGCGCCGGCAAGCTTACCCAATCGACGTGGGGCATACATACAAAGGAGAAT
Source organism: Triticum aestivum (assembly GCF_018294505.1). Classification (NCBI taxonomy): domain Eukaryota; kingdom Viridiplantae; phylum Streptophyta; class Magnoliopsida; order Poales; family Poaceae; genus Triticum; species Triticum aestivum. The sequence continues at coordinate 199,325,751 of NC_057795.1, forward strand.
CTAACCGGAGAATAACATGCATAGTTTCAGGGGTACTGCAGAGTCGTATTACATAAATTGCCGCCGCAGTTCTAACTAAAGATAGCATTTGTCTTGGTCATGGACCTGAAGTGGCGGTAAGAAATGAGGTGCTCAGTCCCGGTGCTGGCCCTCCAACCTCTTGATTTTGTCGATGCGGCTGAGGATGGGCTAGATACGCTCGTTGAGCGCTGCGATGTCAGCATCCTCCGGCAAGCTCTTCAGCACCGCTCCGAAGTCGAGGTCAGGATGCCAGTGCGCTATCTTGACGAGCACCCTGGTGATGGCCCCCTAGCAAAGAATCCGGGATTCTTCGGAAAGGGAAGCCACCCGGTTGGAGTGGAGCCGCTTCAAGGCACCAACGACCCTCTCAAAGTATATGGTCAGGCTGGCGTTGGCGCTCAGATTCACTTTCGGGGCGTACTCCATGCCCGACACCCCCATGATGGCCAGCTGGTCGGCGGCCGAGTTTGCGACGGCGGCAAGGCGCTCAAGCCAGCGTTTCTCGTCCGCCTTGTGATCCTTGAGGTTGGCGGTCTCGTTCCTCAGCAGCTGCTTCTCCATCTCCAACTCCTTTGTCAGGAGTCCCTCCCGGGTCAAGGCCCCCGACAACACCTCCTTGAGGTCTCCCAGCTTCTGCTTGAGATCTTTGATGGAGGCATTGGCTTCGGAGAGCTCTCCAGACTTGCCAATGATCTCGCCCTGCGCCTCTGTCATGGTGCCGTTGAGCGTGTCCTTCTCTTGGGACAACTTCAGAGTTTGATCCTCCAGCTCCTTCACCTTGCCGGCATGAGCCTGAGCCAGGGCGTTGAGTGCCTCCTAATGCCTCCGCTCCAGCTCCTGGGTCCGCTGTAGGACGAGCTTGTCCACTTCTTCATCCTTGCCACGGAGAGTGGTGGCAAGATTCTCCTCGCGCGTGGCAAGGTCCTCCTCCTGGGTCCTCAGGGCGGTCACGTGCTGGGACCGGACGGCTGCAGCCTCGTCGGCCAGCCTCTTCGCCATTTCCTGGGCCTTCTCGATGTCGGCCAGCCTCATGGTGAGCTCCAGGTCGCGCCTGGCCAGCTCGCCCTGAGCGGCCTTCAGCTCGTCCTGAGCCTGGTGCCACCAACCTTGTGCCTCGGCGACACGCTCCTCAAAATCTGCTCCAGTTTCTCCACCATCGCTGTCTTGGACTTGGCCTTGTCCAGGCGAGCGCGGTGGAGAGCCTGGAGTTTCCGGAAGCTGGCGCCCATGGCCCGGAGTAGCCGCTCCTCCTGGGAGCCATCTCCATCGATGCTCGGCTCGTCAATAACGTCAAGACCGGCACCGGCAAGCACCTCATTGTCGAACAGTTCCCCCTCGACGGGGGCTCTGGAGCTTGACGCGCCTGGAAGGTGTACGAAGAGGTCATCGCCCACCTTCAGGTACTTGCCGGAGCCAGTGGCGGCGGAGGAGGAGGGCTGATCATCGACCACTGCCTCCTCGGCAGTGGCCTTGCTGGTTCCCTCGGCGGGTCCCTTGCCGGGCTCCTCGGCATGCTCCTTGTCGGGGCCTTCAGTGGGCCCCTTGGCGGCGTCCCTGACGCTCTCCTCGGCAGCAATCTTCTTTGCCTCCCCGCGGCCTCCGCGGCGACATCCTTGATGGTGGTGTCGACGTCCTCCGAAGAAGTGCCTGGACACCAAGAAAGAGATGGGGTGGAGCCAAGATCGAAACCTGGAGAGGAAAAGAAGAATGTAAACAAAAAAACGGGTAGCCTACCTGTGCCAGGCCGAGGGGCAGAAGCCTTTTCTCGGCCAAGATCCGACGCTGAATGGAAGCCACCAGCGCCTGCGTTCTCCTCCTCCTCCTCCTCCGTGTGCATGGCCTCGGGGCTTGGTGCCCTTGCCGGGGACGCCCCTCGGGGCGGTGTGGTTGATGGGGAAGGCACGATAGGAGAAGGCCTTCGCGGCTCCCCTTGGTGCTGCTCCCCTCCTACACCCACGGCATGGTTAGCGCTGAAGCATCACGCATAACGCACCCTGATGGAGGGCGGGTGATGGACTCACGCTCGGGGCTGGGCCGGGGGCTGTTGTCCGGGCTACTCCACACCACCAGTGGCATGCCGGAGGTGCCTGCCGGGGGCTGGCTACTCGGCGACGATCGGGCCCTCTTCATCCTCTGGGCCAGTGTCTCCACATCCCTGCAAAATGAAGGCAAGTGAGTAACACCGTCGGGGGATGTGCGAGGAATGAGGGAGGAAAGTAGAGGCTTACTCATCATTTCCTTCCTCCTCCTCCTCCTCCTCCTCCTCCTCTGGTGCCTTCCTTTTCCTCGCCGGGCTGGGTGACCCAGAGTATCTGTTCGGACTGAGGGGCCTGAAGTCAAAGGCAATCCCCGTGCCAACGCCTGCCGGCGGCGAGGAAGGTGGTGGCGTCTGAGCACGCCTGGACGACGAGGAAGCAGGTGTCTTCCTCCTCGCTGCCTCGGCTTCCGCCGCCTTCTTCGTCAATGCGACCCTCGTCAGGCGCGTCGCCGCTCCCTGCGCCAGCCGCAGCTGCGTGGCCTGGCCAGGGTGAACCGGCTCGCCGGAGGCAGCCCGTCGCAGAACTCGCCGCCTCCCGGTGGCCGGAGGGACGGAGGCTGCAATCTCCTCTCCTCATCTTCCTCCGAAGCCCCGTTGATGATGTCCTCAACAAAGAGGGCCCCGGCGCCGGCGCCGCTGGCCTCCCCAGCGGCTGCCACCCACCGGGAGAGGTCCTCCTCCTCCGCTTCCACCGCGGCACTGTCCACCATGCCGCCGGCGCTGCCGGCCTCCACGGCGAGCCTCGCCGACTCCTTGGCAAGCCTCGCCTCCCGCAACCTGCGGGCGATGTAGTCCAACTCCACCTGAGAAGTGTCCTAGACAAGCCTCGGCTCGTCAGTGACATATGCCTCATGCAAGCTGTCAAAGAACTCCTGCACCCTGAGCTCGTCAGGCTCGACCAAGCTCGGGTCAAGGCCATGCGCATTAAAAAGCGGCATCATGGTGATGATATCCGACTGACGAGAGTTGTTGCTGAGCGGGACCACCCCCGTCGGCAACTTGAAGACGGGCTCCTTGTCCACCTTGCCGGCCTTCGCGGCAGCTCTTGCCACCTTGCCGGACCGCTCTACCTCGCCCTCTTCATTAACCTCGAGCTGGAAGATTCGCTGGCAGAGATGAGCATGCCTCAGCACTGTTAGTTTATGGTCGAGGCCGGGGCGGAGCCACATGATATCATCAGCATTCACAAAGAGCCAGGCCGGCCTCCCCTTATCATGCAGAGGGGCAATCCGGCGACGGATGAAGTCCGCACCGATCATCTCGAGGGTGAGCCCGTCCCGGGTAAGCCTGAGGATCCTGGTGGTGGCGATCGTGAGCTTCTCGTCGTTGACATCGACGTCGCCCCAGTCCTTTCCACGAACCGGCGCCACCTGACGAACCTCACAGAACGCCGGCGGATTCTCCTCCTCGATATAACACCATCGGCCCCGCCACTCTTCCACCTCTCCTTCATGGCACCGTCCGGGTATGCTCCTTTGTCCCTTGGGATCCAAGCGACGCTATCGGTGATGGCGCCTCCCTTTTGGATCCGGGGGGAGAAATAGTGGCGGAAGAGCGTCGTGCTGGGATGCACCCCGACGAAGCCCTCGCAAAGGTGTGAGAAAAGGGCCATACATGTCACGACATTTGGGTGAAGTCCAGGAGGCGGAAGCCGAAGGTGTACATGATATCCTTGAAGAAATCAGAGAAAGGGGGACAGAGCCCGCAGGAGAAGTAGTCGACAAAGAATGGGTACCGATTTGGGGAGGGCCCGGGACAGGCGGGGACAACGCTTGTGGCCGGATGCCCCATCGTCTCTCCCCCCGTCTTCATGCCCCACAAGACCTTGAAGTACTCCCGGAGCATGGGCACGTTGACCGTTGAGGGGAAAAGGGCGAACTGCACCCGTCGCGCCACGAGCTCGCTCTCCGACGGCTCCGCCGCGCCGGCATCCTTGGCTGCCCCTTTCCTTTGGAGGATTTGGGTGCCATTGCGGCTGCCGGAAAGCAGGGGATGGCAGAAGCGTGTCGGCGATGAGCAGAAGCAGAGGGCTCGAGGAAGAAGAAAGGGGGCGGCGGTTTCCAGATGGAGGGAGGTGCAGGAAAGGGGAAAAGTGAGCAGCGCGCCCGCAGTTATCCTTTTTTTATGGGGAAAACGCGGGCCGCCTCCTCTCCCATTAACTGCGACGCGACACATGCGTGCGGTCGCCATCCCACGCATGCCCCCCACGTCATGCGCGCGCATGACCCCCACGTCGCGTGTTCAACGCAAGTTGTGGGGAAGCGTAGCGGGCGGAATAGTGGCCTCGAAAAATCCACCTCAACTGCCCGCGCACCGTTCTGGGCCTGGACCAATAACGCGATGCGCCTATGTGTGACCCAGGCCCGGGGGCTCCTGTCGGTGTACAAAAGTAGGGGCCTAGCTTTTGACCCCTTTACTTGTGCACGGGCAGTCAGAGCCACCTGCCACGACCACACATGAGCAAGGCAAGAGAGGGAAGCCGGAGAAGAGCCAAGGCCACAGGGACAAGCAAAGCAAAACAACAAAGGACCAAGACCACAAAGGTTGCACGGGCAATACAGGTTGCCTCGGCAAGGACACTTGCCGAGGGCAGCCCCAGCAGCCCCGGCAAGATCCTTGCCGGGGCCTCTCATCCACACCCGCTGAGCGAGCCACCTTCGAGCCCACCGACACTGAGTAGTCATGTTGGGACAGGATTCGGGAGGCACCTCCGTGGTGGCATGCAGATCTTTGTGAAGACATAGAGCAATCAAGATCAAATGGGGATAGGAGAGCAACCGTCCCCACCGAGGAAACCCACAGGACCCCCCAGCAAGATCCTTCCCGGGGAAGCCAGCGCGCCGCGCAAGACCCTTGCTGGGCCACCCACCAAGATCATCATCAAGCACCCCGGCAAGGCCACTGCCAGGCCCGCACCAGCCAAGTTCCTACCGCCATTCATGCGCGGCCACCGACCCAACTAGCTGGGCAGGCACCTGCGTGGCAGCGTGCATACCTTCATGGAGGCTCCACCACCGCGCCACCTCAGCTGCCTGCCTACCTACATGGCGCTGCATGTGTTGCTGGCCGAGGCACGTGTCGAAGCCAGGAAGGGCAGCGACGGACGGGACGGGCCTCACCCCCATCCCCGAATAAAGTGACGGACACCTAAGCCCCGCATTTAAGGCGTCTTGTCCTGTAATACTAGCGATAACCTCACAACTCTGTAGCACTTTCCACCTCCTGTGTGCCACTGTGGCAGCCCCTTTCGCCTATAAAAGGAGGCCCATGGCATACTGAGAAGGGATTCGGCTCTTTTGAACCTCGCAGCACCCAGAGCTAGTTCGGGAGCTCAAGAACACTTATACAACCACCAAAGCAGGATCGTAGGGTTTTACGCACCTTTGCAGCCCAAACCTGGGTAAATCCCTTGTGTGCCATCCCCTAGTCCCGCTCTTCTCACGATTCCGCGCCCCGCAACCGCAGAAGGGATTCCAGTGATCCCATAAGTGTCATTTTCCACGGACATCAGTACATGGTATGTTGTAATGATATCCACGTTGCTATGCGCTCAAAATGCGGTTGTGCCCCAATCATGAGTCCATCACGTGATTGGGATAGAATCGCATCTTGGGCGCTACACTCTCCCTCATATAAAGTTGCAATATCTATCACCATTCTAGTTACCGATCACCTAGGGACCAATGACTTTCTTGTTGACAAAAGCTATCTACTTTTATTATCTTGCAAGTTATCTGTAGTTTTATTATCACAAAGTACTCATAGTTTTATTCTTGCAAAGTAGTTCTAGCATCACACCTACAAAATAGTTTCATACTTGTTTTAGGTAAAGAAAACGTTAAGTGTGCGTACAGTTGTATTTGTGGTCAACAGAACTTGAGGGAATATTTTTTCTACCTTTAGCTCCTCATTGGGTTCGACCCTCTTATTTATCAAAATAGGCTACAAACGATCCCCTATACTTGTGGATTATCAAGACCTTTTTCTGGCGCCGTTGTCGGGGTGCAATAGTGTGGGGTGAATATTCTCGTGTGTTCTTGTTTGCTTTATCGCTATGTAATTTTTATTTTGTGCTCTTGTTTTCTATCTTTATTTATGGGTAGGAAACGCAAAATACCAAAAAAAACTAGTTGTACCTACTAAACCAATGGTTGAAGAATCACCCAAAACATATAATACTGTTGAAGCTTTCTACTTGGATCATCTTTGATCCATTTATGCTCGTGCTGAAACCCCAACTAGCTTAATTGAGGGAAAATTATTAGATGAGCATGCTTATTATGTGCGACACCGCTCTCAAAAGGGGAAACTTTTATGGCATCAAATTAATACTTTGCAATGCTATGCTTTGAATTTATGTGAATTTATGATATTACTTGTTGTTCTGAAGACCCTAAGAAACACCTTTCTTACCAATATGAGTTTAGTGACAATGGAATTTTATCTTCTTATGCCATGGGTGTTTATAATTACTATGATGTTGAACAAATTGAAGAATTTGTTGCTTTTAAGGGTGTTTATGAAATTGCTTCTTTGATTGAAAAGTATGATGCTACTCTTTACAAATCTGAAAATTTTGCCATGCTTAAATATTGCTATGAAAACTAGGCTTCTAATACTTATGTTAAACCATATATTGAGGACTCCTCCGCTGTCCAAGAAGAGACTAATATTTTGCAGGAGCGTATGAAAGAAGAAATTGATGAAACTGTTAGCTCATTGGATGAAAAAGATGACGAGGAGAGGGAAGAACAGAAGGAGCAATAGCAGATTAGCTACCCATGCCCACCTTCTAATGAGAGTAACTCTCCAACTCATATATTGTTTAATGTCCCTTTGTTCTTATCAAAGGATGAATGCTACGATAATTGTTATGATCCCGTTGATTCGTTTGAAATATCCCTTTTTGATGAACTTTATGTTTGCTATGCTTGTGGACAAGATGCCAATATGAATTATGCTTATGGAGATGAACTTTCTATAGTTCCTTATGTTGAGAATGAAATTGTTGCTATTGCACCCAAACATGATAGTCCTATTATCTTTTTGAATTCTCCAAACTACACTATATCGGAGAAGTTTGCACTTATTAAGCATTATATTGATGGGTTGCATTCTACTATTACACATGATGATTTTGATGAATATAATATGCATGTGCTTGCTGCTCCTACTTGCAATTATATGAGAGAGGAACCACATCTCCACCTCTCTATGTTTCCAATACGATAAAATTGCAAGAAGATGCTTATGCTATGTATTGGTCTTTACCTAATGTGCATGAATTGTTCTTTTATGACATGCCGATGCATAGGAAGAGAACTAGACTTCGTAATTACATGATATATGTTGCTTTGTGCTCACTACTAAATTATAAATCATTGCTAATTAAAATTGGCTTTGATATACCTTCGGATCCGGGTGATCGATTACTTGAGCACGTTGTGCCTAGCTTAATGGCTTTAAAGAAAGCGCTGCCAGGAAGACAACCCAGAAGTTTTAGAGAGTCATTTTATTATGTTGTGTTATTTTATAAAGTTTAAAAACAAAAAAATATAGAGGGTAACCTAAAACTTTTTCAAAAAAGAAAAGTGAAAGTGAGAGAGACGAGCATTGTTGAAGTGGGGGAGCTCCTTGAACTTTGTTCATGCCCATGAACTTTGTGAATCATAATTACAGAATTTTTTTTTCAACAAAAATAATTATCCCCTTGTACAGATCCATTGTATTATAAAAATAATGTGCCAAGATTTTCCATTAGGATGATTAGATTGCTTGTTGGTATGTGCGGTGTAAAACCAGAAACTTTGGCAGTAGTGCGTGAATTTTAATTTTTTACTGGAACATTAAAGTTTCTGAAATTTTTACACATTATTGGTATGCAAATTTTTTATTTTTCCTAATTTTTCAGAATTTTTGGAGTTACGTAAGTATGGTGAATGTTCAAAATGCTACAGACTGTCCCGTTTAAGACATATTCTGTTTTTGATGCATTGTTTTGCTTGTTTTGATGAAACTATCGATTCTATCGGTGGTATAAGCCATGGAGAAGTTATAATAAGGTAGGTACAATGCAAAATAAAATTATGAATTGGTTTGCAATAGTGATTAAATTAGTGATTTCCATTATTATACTAACGGATCTCACTAGTTTTCTCTTGAGTTTTGTGTGGATGAAGTGTTCATGGATCGAGGAGGTCTCGATATGAGGAGAAGGAGGAGAGGCAAGAGTTCAAGCTTGGGGATTCCCAAGGCACCTCAAGTAAATATCCAAGGAGACTCAAGCGTCTAATCTTGGGGATGCCCCGGAAGGCCCATGTTTCTTCAACAAGTATCGGTATGTCTTCGTTTTAGTTTCGTTCATGTGATATGTGTAAATTGGGGAGCGTCTTTTATGTTTATTTTTCATTTTTCTTCTATGCAATATGCTGGTATGAGATGGTTCATGGTTGATTTACAGAATGCTCATTGCACTTCACCCTATAGAATGCTTCATGTGCTTCACTTATATTTATTTCACTTATATTTATTAGAGCATGATCTTTTGTAGAAAGAATTAAACTCTCATGCTTCACTTATATCTATTTAGAGAGTCAACATGAATTGGTCATTCGCATGGTTAGTCATAAAATGCTACATAAAACTTGTGGATCACTGAACATGATATGTTTGATTCCTTCCAATAGTTTTGCGATATAGAGACGGAATATGTGGGAAGTACTAGTAAATGGTTAATAGGAATACTGGTGTTAAGGTTTGTGATTCCTGAAGCATGCATGTATAGTCTCTCGTTATGCTATGAAGTTGGAGCATGATTTATTATTGATTGTCTTCCTTATGAGTGGCAGTTGGGGACGAGCGATGGTCTTTTCCTACCAATCTATCCCCTAGGGGCATGCGTAGTAGTACTTTGCTTCGAGGGCTAATAAACTTCTGCAATAAGTATATGAGTTCTTTTGACTAATGTCAGTCCATGGATTATATGCACTCTCACCTTTACGCAATTTGCCAGCCTCTTCGGTACCGTGCATTGCCCTTTCTCACCTCGAGAGTCGGTGCAAACTTCGCTGATGCATCCAAACCCTGTGATATGATACGCTCTATCACACATAAGACTTATTATATCTTCCTCAAAACAGCCACCATGTGTACCTATTTTGGCCTTTCCATAGCCATTCCCAAATATATTGCCATGCAATTTCCACCGCTTCAGTTTTGATGACTTGAGCATTCATTGTCATATTGCTTTCCATGATCGTAAGATATCTAGCATGATATTTCCATGGCTCGTCCATTTTTTGGTATCTCTGCTACGCTAGATCATTGTACATCTTGGTACATTGCCAAAGGCATTCATATAGAGTCATACTTTGTTCTAGGTATCGAGTTGTACTTTTTATTTCTTTTGAGTTGTAAGTAAATAGAAGTGTGATGATCATCATTATTCATTATTAGAGCATGCTCTAGTGAGGAAAGGATGATGGAGACTATGATTCCCCCACAAGTCGGGATGAGGCTCCGGACGAATATTAAAAAAAGTGAGGCCAAAAAGAGCCCAAGAAAAAAGGAAAGAAAAAAGGAAAAATGAGAGAAAAGGGAGAAGGGGCATGCAAATACCACACTTGTGCTTCAAAGTAACACAATGTTTTTCATATAGAGAGTCTCCTATGTTGTCGCTTTCATATACTAGTGGGATTTTTTCATTATAGGATTAGATGCACACCCACTTAGTTTTCATGTTGAGCTTTCATAAACTTATAGCTCTTAGTTCACTCGTTGCATGGAAATCCCTACTCCTCGCATTGATATCAATTGATGGGCATCTCCACAGCCCATTGGTTAGCCACATTGATGTGAGACTGTCTTACTTTTTTGTCTTCTCTATATTTACTCCTATCATTATACTCTATTCCACCCATAGTGCTATATCCATGGCTCGCGCTCATGTATTGCGTGGGGATTGAAAAAGTTGAAGCGCGTTAAAAAGTATGAACCAATTGCTCGGCTTGTCATCAGGGTTGTGCATGGTAAATACTTTGTGTTAAGAAGATGGAGCATGACAAGACTATATGATTTTGTACGGATAGCTTTCTTTAGCGTTGATATTTTTAAAGACATGATTGTTTGCTGGGATGCCAGAGTATTGATCTCTATATGTCAAATTATAGACTATTGCTTTGAATCACTCTTGTCTTAATATTCATGCCATGATTAGATATATGATCAAGATTATGCTAGGTAGCATTCCACATCAAAAATTATCTTTTTCATCATTTACCTACTTGACGAGCAGGAATTAAGTTTGGGATTGCTGATACGTCTCCATCGTATCTATAATTTTTGATTGTTTCATGCTAATATTCACTGCTGCAGGATGCTCCAAATGCGACACTACGATTGGAGACCCTTCGACGAAACTGTGTGCGATGCCATAATTGCAAACAGTGGTGTAAAAAACCGTCAAAAAAGGTGCAAAACTTTTGTGATGACGGATGCATCAAACACGGTTCAGACTTTAGTTGCGTGTGCGATGCAGGGCATATGATTTAGGTCAATTAATTGTTTCGGATGAGGAGGAACAAAAGAAACAGGCTGCCACATGAAGGCGTGTGCGATATATAGCATACGGTTCACTAGGATGAACTGTGTGTGATTAGGCAACACAATGGAAATGGTTCAACTGAGCAAGATGTGTGTGATACGCGGCAAACAGGTCTGTGATCAGAAATGTGTGCGAAGACCAATAATAACACAAATGATTGCTGCTAATAAGCTGTGTGATTTGCTCTGTCTACAGTAGAATAATATGTATATAGATACAACTGAACTAAACATCCAATTACATCAGTGACTATACAGATCATTCACATACACCTCAATAAACAATTGCATGCATTCTAAAGTAGGAGAAACAATCATCTAGTCATCTACTTATTGTGACGCTCCCGCCACTGCTATGTGGCTCGATCCCTCGTCTGGGTCAGGAAGAACACAGTTCCTCATGTCAATGATCCGCCTGTACATCTCGTAGCTTGTGTGCGCGTCCATGGCCGCGTGCTTGACATGTTGTTCATCCAGTCTCTCATGCCACCCACTGTGCCATGCATTCCTGTCCTTATTGCTCTCATTCTTCATCTTCATGTAGTAGGGGTCGATGATGGCCGAGGCAAGGTCAACTTGGGAGTTCAGTTTGTTTTTGTCGCTGCCCCAGACCTTTAGTCGTGTTGGATGTTGACATGATTCGGGCATTTCAAGCTCGAAACCTTGAGCGCTTTTAGATCGTTGGTGGTGTCCACCGCAGCAAAACTGTAGTCGGAGTTGTTGACAAACCTGGAGAAACGCTCGCAAGGCATTGTGGCCAGGTGGTAGTGGTAGATAAGGACGCCATGTCACATGCACAACTGGGCGACGGCAACCTTCTGATTGTGCCCGGCACGACCCATGGTGTACTCGAGGTCGAAGCCGGCCACTTGGTACATGTCCTCGGAAAGGAACTGCTCCATAGTTTGGATGGAGCTCTCCACCAAGACCGAATCGTTCGTGTACACCACCGAGAGAGCCTTCCCCCTCATGTGGGTGTCCACGATGTGTTGCGTGGTGAACTGCCCGCCGTTGTCATCGTCGGCCGCTGGGAGCACCATTGGAGCCACGGGGAGCGCCATTGGAACAGCTGGATGTCCTCTCTATATGTGTCCTCATGGGTGTGCTTATTGTGTCGTGTGAGACGAGATATGAAGGTAAATGGCCGCAGGAATAAAAGGGGGCTGGGCGGCGTGGATTTTCGGCGCGTCCGCATGGCAGTTTTTACAGCGGGTAACTGCATCGTCGTGCCACGCACGGCGCAACCACATGCACATGAATGTGCATGATCGTGCACCGGCCCCAAACACTGGCAGCGCACGTGGAGGGACGAGGGAAAAGCACCCTGAGGGACGCGAGAGCAGAGCGCGCGCGGCAGGACGCAAGTAGAGCGCTCCGCGGCCGCCTGAACCGCAAGTCGTGTGCTACCACCTCCGTCTAGTTTATAGTGCCCTTTATATTCTTTGCCATACTTTGCCCTCAAATTTAACCAACAAAATGTTAATGCATGTTGTAAAAATTATGTAATTGGAAACTATGTTCAAATACGAATCCAACTATAAAATCTCTGGCGACATGCATTCGTATTTTATTAGTTAAATCATACTTATAAACTAGGACGGGGGTATAGTAGGTAATTAAATCTCAAACAATTTTTTATTAACCGTATGTGTATGTGGCCTTTCGTCCTCCTCTCGCACGTCTTGTCACCCCGCTGCCGTAGACGGTTTACAATGCAAGCTTGCGCAGCGAGCGGGGGCGTTCTTTTGGTCAAACGGTGGCGCCAATGAATCGTCCATGAGCCCTTTCCCGCGCAAGCTTCCCGCCCGACTCGGTGAAATCTCCTAAAATCCCAATGCTTACAGCCTGCTATAAAAACCCTCACGACCGGCTAGTCCTGCATCGCATTTTCCCCTCCCTCCATGTAGCTTATCTCGTCTGCTTCTCCCATAATTGCCAATGGCACCGGTCCGTCAGCATCACTCAACCACTCCACCGTCATCATAGGATAGCTCTAGCTGGGAGGCTACACCATAGTGGCGGCGCAGTCCCCGATGTAGTGTAGTGCGCGTGGCATGCCTATTGGGTGTGCACGGAACACCCACCACACGCTCCACCGCCGCTGCCCGTCGGTAGCTGCTGCCGGCCGGTGTTGCCGCCACACCACTGTCAAAACTCAGGGCCATCGCCCGCTCCGCTGTCGTGGCCTGAAGGCGGGAGGTGGCCGTCGTGGCCGCCACCCCACTGTCGGCCACCATGGCCATCACCCGCTCCGCTACCGCGGCCCGAAGGCGGGAGGTGGTGGTCGTGGCCGTCACCCCATCATCGTCCGTCGTGGCCGCCAGCCCACCGTCGACCGCCGGGGTCATCACCCGCTTCGCCACTGACGCTCAAAGGCAGGAGGCGAAGGTGGATGCCCGCACGTGCGTCAGCGACGTTACACACTACACCGAGTTACTCTGGAGGAGGAGGAGCGCCTCGTCGAGCAGGCAAAGAGCCCTCGACGAGGAATCAGGAGATCTACAAGGAGAACCACCGCTTCAAGAGGGGTCTTCTGGAGCGGCAGAGGGCGTTCAAGGTGAGCGTCGCTGAAGCTGCAATAGCAGCAGGCACCGTATTGCGGTTGCCCAGCTCGTCGGTAGGCTCCTCCTGCTCCGCCTCTTAGTGAGCGCGCTCGGCGGTGGAGAGGCAGCCAGAAGTAGTACAAAGCCCCTCCACAGTAGTAGTAGTAGTATTTAGGGGCTATTTTGTTCAGTTCATCTGACTATAGATGTGGTGGAACTGTACAACGTACTTAAAATTAGCTAGTATATATAGTTGAACTAGCTATTTCAGTACGTGGTTGGCAACAATTGGGGAAAAGTTTGGTCGGTTCGGCTATCGAGTTGAACTGTTTGTATAAATTAAGAACGTCTGCTTAATCTATGAATGAAATCTATGCTTAATTACTGAATTTTAGTTGCAAAAATTAAATTGCTAGTGATTTTTAGCTTCATATTTTGACAAATCGCAGTGTTACAAAGTTGACAAATGGCAATGTTACTAGATCAACAAATGTCAATCTTTCCAGTTTAACAAATGGTAACATACCCAATATGACAGATGCAAATCGCACCAAATTGTTTGTAAGTGGTTGCACACGGGTCATCCAAAAGAACCGTTTGCGTTGAAGAGATGCACAAATCCTACTCTTACTTTGCATCATGTCGTCCCAGGGTCGACGGGTGAGGGGCGGGAGGACGGCTGTTGGCGGCGCTGAGAGGTAGCGTTCGACGGCGGCGTCCCATGCACGGAGAGGAAGGCAGGCGGCCATGGAAGTCAAAGGGCTCGCTTCCCATTGAGCCTGCGCAACATACAGCTCGCACGCTTCCCAGTGAGCCTGCGCATTCGAGGACAACTTGCATGCCTCTCGGTCAGCCTGTGCACCGGACTACGCTCGCAAGCCTCCCGTTCAGTCAAGGTCAAGCAGCTGTCCGCACGGCACCTCCTACAACCATTAAAACTAAGACACATGGCATCACGTGAATGGTTAACAGAACGCACATGGTTTGAATTATACAAACGTTTGAGATATTAAAGTGGCAACTATATTTTCAAAATGCCTTTGTTGGATGTCATTATTTGAGTGCGCCTTCTCTCAAAATGGACACAAAAAATACCACAACATGCCGGGTGCCATTCCATTATAGCATTCCAAGTTTCATGAATTTCAGACGAGTTTTGGATTTACTAGAATTTAAAAATAAAGTATCTCAACAATTTGCCGGCAATCAATGGTGCCCTGGTGTTCGAAATTCATTCCCATTTCTTGCATGGGACATAAGAATGCACCCAAGGGCCCAGATTTGATTTTCCAACCAATTTATATGCACTAGAGCATGTGCATGTAGTTCAAATTTGAATTATGCACATAAATGCTTTGAAAACTCAGTAAATGGAAAAAAATGTCCAAATGAACCCTGAAAAATGACAAAAATTGACACAACACTCCTATTGTTCTATGTTGCCACGAGAAAAAAACCTAAAGCAATAAGAGGCAATGGATATCGTTTCGTCCCCAAAGGTGGGACGTTCCCTACTGAAACCATCATGCTTGTTGTGAGAAGCTCTGGTTTGTGAGAAGTATATACCCAAACCTGCCCAAAATGGGATAAAAAATTTACCACGGCATGTTGATGCCGCTCCATGATAGCATGCCAAGTTTCATGAATTTTAGACGACTTTTGGATTTACTAGAATTTAAAAACCAGGCATCTCAATGTTTTGCCGGTAATCAACGGTGCCCTGGTGTTTGAAATTCATTCCCATTTTTTGCATGGGACCTAAGCATGCACCCAAGGACACATATTTGATTTTTCAAGCAATTTATATGCATGGGAGCATGTGCATGTAGTTAAAATTTGAATTATGCACATAAATGCATTGAAAACTCAGTTAATGTATAAAAATGTCCAAACGAACCTCGAAAAATCACAAAAATTGACACAACACTCCTGTTGTTCTATGTTGACACGAGAAAAAATTTGAAAGCAATAAGAGGCAATGTATATCATTTCGTCCCCAAAGGTGGGACGTTCCCTACTGAAACCATCATGCTTGTTGTGAGAATCTCTGGTTTGTGAGAAGCATATACCCAAACCTGCCCCAAATGGGACAAAAAATTTACCATGGCATGTTGATGCCGCTCCATGATAGCATGCCAAGCTTCATGAATTTCAGACGAGTTTTGGATTTACTAGAAGTTAAAAACCAGGCATCTCAATGTTTTGCTGGCAATCAACGGTGCCCTGGTGTTTGAAATTCATTCCTGTTTCTTGCATGGGACCTAAGCATGCACCCAAGGACACAGATTTGATTTTTCAACCAATTTGTATGCACTGGAGCATGTGCATTTAGTTCAAATTTGAATTATGCACATAAATGCATTGAAAACTCAGTTAATGCATAAAAATGTCCAAACAAACCCCAAAAAATCACAAATTGACACACCACTCCTGTTGTTCTATGTTGACACGAGAAAAAATTTGGAAGCAATAAGAGGCAATGGATATCATTTCGTCCCCAAAGGTGGGACGTTCCCTACCGAAACCATCATGGTTGTTGTGAGAATCTCTGGTTTGTGAGAAGCATATCCCAAACCTGCCCCAAATGGGACAAAAAATTTACCACGACATGTTGATGCCGCTCCATGATAGAATGTTAAGTTTCATGAATTTCAGACGAGTTTTGGATTTACTAGAATTTAAAAACCAGGCATCGGCAATCAGCGGTGCCCTGGTGTTTGAAATTCATTCCCATTTCTTGCATGGGACCTAAGCATGCACCCAAGGACACAGATTTGATTTTTCAACCAATTTATATGCACTATAGCATGTGCATGTAGTTCAAATTTGAATTATGCACATAAATGCATTGAAAACTCAGTTAATGCATAAAAATGTCCAAACGAAACCCGAAAAATCACAAAAATTGATACAACACTCCTGTTGTTCTATGTTGACATGAGAAAAAATTGAAAGCAATAAGAGGCAATGGATATCGTTTCGTCCCCAAAGGTGGGGCATTCCCTACCGAAACCATCATGCTTGTTGTGACAAGCATATACCCAAACCTGCTCCAAATGGGACAAAAAATTTACCACAACATGTTGGTGCCGCTCCATGATAGCATGCCAAGTTTCATGAATTTCAAACAAGTTTTGGATTTGCTAGATAAAAACCAGGTATCTCAATGTTTGTGGCCCGAGTATGGTGGAAGGGTGTTTGACATTCATTCCCATTTCTTGCATGGGACCTAAGTAGGCAACCAAGGACGCATATTTCAATTTTCAACTAATTTATATGCATTAGAGCATGTGCCTGTAGTTCAAATTCGAATTATGCTCATGAATGCACAGAAAACCCAGTTAATGTATAAAAATGTCCAAGCGAACCTCCAAAAATCCCCAAAAATTGACACAACACTCCTGTTGTTCTATGTTGACAGTAGGAAAAAATTTGAAATCGAGAAGAGCCAACAGATAACGTTTCGTCCAGAAAGGTGAAACGTTCCCTATTGAAACCATCACACTTGTTGTGAGAAGCTCTGGTTTATGAGAAGCTTATACCCAAACCTGCCCCAAATGGGACAAAAAAATTACCACGTCATGTTGATGCCGCTCCATGATAGCATGCCAAGTTTCACAAATTTCGGACGAATTTTTGATTTACTAGAATTACAAAAGCAAGTACGTCGATGTTTGCCAGAGAGCCACGGTGTCGTGGTGTTCGAATTTCATCCCCTTTTCTTGCATGGGAGATAAGCATAAACCCATGGACACATATATGATTTTACAACCCATGTTGGTGCACCGGAGCATGTGCATGTAGTTCAATTTTGAATTGTGCACCTTAAATGGCTAGAAAACCAATTTAATGTATAAAATGTTCAAACGAACCCTGAGTAATTCCAATTCTTTTACGACACACATATAGTTGGATGTTCACTACATATACAAAGTCTAGCAATTCAAACATCGTCCGTTGCCGCTGTGACCCCATTATGTAATTCAAATTAAGATGAAAATCAAGTAGACCGCACACAGTTTATTATCACCAACCGTGTGAGATGCAACACAAAATATTCTGGAGCATCGTCGGTGTATAGTACGCATATGGCTTACGCGAGAAGGTGCGTCAGCTACAGTCCACAGCCGGCGTCTCAAGCACACTAGCTCGCTCACCAAATATCATTTCACTGTTCAATCGTCGCCGGTGAAAGATGGGCACGTGGACTCGCGTCGTGAGGGCAACTTCGATGGCCCACTCTAGCGAGAGCGCAGCCGCAGCCGCCATGCATGTGCTAACAAGGTGCATGAGCGCGGCCGCAATCTGCGACCGGGCGGCCATGGCAGCCCAAACGGCCGTTGTTGCTTCTCAGGTGGCGGCAGCAACATCTGGCTCGGGGATAACAACTGGCAAGAGTGACACAACAACTGTGCATTCCGCAGCGGCGACCTTAGCCCTGATGGAGGCCGCCCACGACCATGTCGAGGCCGCCCATGCCCAGCTCCTGGCGCTCACCGCACAAATTGAAAGAAGCTTCTCCGACAATGGTCGGCAACCCATGGCTGAAGAGCTGGCAATCGTCGAGAGCGTTCGAGCAGCCGTCCGTTCCTCCGCCGCATACCTTGCAACGACGGAGCCCGTCCAAGCCCAGATCGCGTCCGCCCATGCCCAGCTCGTGGCGGCCTTTTCCAAAGAGATGGCGGATGCAGATGGCGAGATGCTTGCCTAGTATGGTGTGATGGATGCCATGGAGCCCCTTCCCCAGGAGACCGTCGGGCGCGAGCTGGACATGGAGGCGGTGGCGGAGATCGACGAGTAGTAGCCATAGTAGTACTCTTTGTTTTGTTTAATTAAGAGCGCCGGTCTTTAATTTGTTAGAGTAATGTTTAGGTCATCTAGCTCTATTTAATTGTTGAACTTGCTCGATTAAGAAGTGTGGGTGTGTTGTAGTCTCCTTTGTGTACCCAAATTATGCAATGACGTGGATGACCAGTGTAACCATGGAAATTCGAACCAAAATTTTTGACGTTCAAACTCATCAAACACGAGTTAAGCTGTCTGAATTGTTTGTGATGTTCACATATCATACACAGTTTTGAATAAGCGACCGTGTCTGATGACACTTTGCGCGCCAGTTTTTTCCCTGAAGCGATTCCAACTTTTTGGCTTTCGCGGAAATATCTACCTCCCCGCCCCCTCCCCCTTACCAAAAGCCACATTTCCCCTGTTTCTGCCTTCCTTTCCAAGTTGAAACCTTCAGTCCTTGCTTGCAGCACCGCCTCCTTGTCGGCGACCCTCCTTCACGCTGCTCGGCCTCATCTATCCAGGCAGGTAATCCACACCCGACCCCGATCCTCCTCCTCCTTCCACATCACACATGCCCAGACCGCCGGCGCGAGCGCGACACCTTCCACCCAAATCACCGACCCCTCCACCAATTAAGCGCGGCCCTAAGCCATGGTGCACGCAGTATAGCCAGGATCTCAAGGGGAATTTGGTAGCCGAGAAGCAAATTGCGGCCGCACGCGCGGTGAGGTCTCGATGGCTGCCATTCGTGCCGACCCCCAAATCTTGGAGGAGCACCTTGCCATTTGCTAGCTACGCCGGTTAAGCATGCTTGGTTTACCCGTTGCGTGTGCTGCTCCTACCTTTCCTTCACAAATTCTAGTGAATTGTGCTATCTAATTTTACCATGCAATCTGTTGCTCTAGTGTATATGTTCTATATGTCGTGAAGTGTGGTGCTCACTTATTAACTGTTTTGTTAATTAGTTGTCATCTTCAGTTAACTGTTTGGTTCAATTCTGCAAATGTGATGTTCAATTCTTCAGCTTGCAATTTTGTGTTGTCTTCCATGTGAGAAATAAATCGAATTTATCTTTACAAAATACAAGAGAAACGATACAACTGCTATATTTCCAAGTTGTCAAGCATGCTTGGTTTGGTTATACATTGTGCAATCTGGTGCCCAGTTAACGTTTGGTTCATTTGTGTTGTGGTGTTTAGTTAACTATTTGGTTCAATTCTGCAATGCAATGTTCAATAGTTGTGGGTGCATTCTGTTATTGTATACCATGTGAGGAATAAATTGAATTCAGCTGTAGTAAATACATGAGAAACAAATACAATTACTACAATTGGTTGTAGTTAACTGTTTGGTTAACCGTCTGGTATTCTATTAGGAGTATGTTATATAGGGCAATGTGGTGCTCAGTTAATGTTGGTTCATTTGTTGTGGTGTTTAGTTATCTGCTTGGTTCAATTCTGCAATGCGATGTCCAATTGTCGTGGGTAGAATTTTGTATTGTTGTGCATGTGAGGAATAAATCAAATTTGCCTGCAGTTAATACATGAGAAACATATACAAGTGCTATATTTCCTAGTTCTTAATCATGCTTGGTTTGGATAAATGGGTTTTCCGTGTGGCTTGAATTAATCTGATGAATCTGCAATGTGCTTATATTTTATCAACATACTTTACTAATAGCATGCGAACCCTTACTTAACCTGATGACTAACTACCTTATATGTGTTGCAGGGAAACAATGGGAACCACTAAGGTTTACAATCGAGGTTAGCACATGCATGGTCCGTTATCTAATAGCACATTATTGTGCAATTGCAGGAACCATTCTAATATTTTGGGTTTTAACAATTTGGTCTTGCACATGTAGGTCCTGCTGTGAGAGGTTTTGACCCATTGTTCGGCCCTTTTTGCATATGGGGAAATGAGTTGTCCATGAATATCAATCAAATCAAGAAACTCAGAAAGATTGTTAGGATAAAGAAATTAGCGACAAAAAATAACAAGATCTTTGTCTGCACAATGAAGAAGACATCAGTTCACTACAAGATGGTACTAACTATTATACCTTGCCTTTTTTTATTCCTTTGCCCCATTTCCTAGAGAAGATATTTATGCACATCCTTGTTTTCAGGCCTTTCCAAAGCAGTTCACTGATGATTACCTCTCAACCCACCTCTATGGTCAGGAGGCGAGGAAGGTTTTCATACAACACCCATGGTTCAATATTGAAGTGTTCCTGAAGAGAACGAAGGACATACGGTCAATCATCCATAGGCACTGGCCTAAAGTTGCAAATACCTTCAACATGAATGAATGCTCAATATTCTCCTACCGCTTCAACAGTTTTCCAGATGAGATGCATCTGTCTATATACCGTCTATGATGCTAATTTCGAAAGGTTCTACATGTTGCATGTGAAACTTGGTGCTGGTGCAGTTGTGTAATGGGGTAGCCGAGTGCTGAAGTTATATCATGTTGTACTCTGATGTATTTTAATTATGAAATTATGCTTCCTTAATATGGAAATGAAATATATTATGTGCTTAATATGAATGTCAATTAGATTAATAAATGGATTATTAATAATAGGGAAATTAGCCTGCTAATGGTGAATTAGCCTGCTAATTGGGTTTTGCTATTGCAAATGGTTGTTGAAAAAATACCGTGGACGATGACCTCAGGCAACGCACACAGTTTCTGGGAATAAACCGTGTTGGATCAATGAACAATCACACACGACTTTCTCTTGAAAACTTTTTGCGTTAGGCCACCTTGCGCAAATGTTTACCACATAAAAATTGTGTGTGATGGACAACCTTTGCCCCACAGTTTCTTCTATGGACCGTGTGTGATACATTCAATAATGCAAACGATTTAACGGGAAAATTGTGTGTGATGTACCTGTGAACGGAAACATTTTCCTTGGAGCGACTGTGTGGGATGTACATACAAACGGAAATGTTTAGCAGGGACTGATAGTGTTGGATGTACTTGCGACCGGAAACAATTTCGTCATATAATTGTATTTTTTAGCTCTACTGTACGTATTTCTGTATTTGAGCGCTCGCACGTCGCACACGACCTCATTTTGCCGAGCGTGTGTGCCAGGAGGGCATATCCCCGGCGGTTTCTGGGCCGTGTGGGAAGGTCCCCCCTATCTCCCACACTCACTAGGCGACGGTTCCCAATGCCGTCGCGGAAAGGGGTTAAAAACTATTTGTATAGGACCGACGTGTACCAGTGATTATACAACTTTCACATACTTTTGGTAACATTTTATACGATCTATTGGACTAACCTATTGATCCAGTGTCTAGTGCCAGTTCTGTTTTTGCATGTTTTTTGTTTCGCAGAATATCCATATCAAACGAAGTCCAAACAAGATAAAAATTTACGGAGAATTATTTTGGAATATTTGTGATTTTTGGGAGGTGGAATCAACACAAACGGGGGCCCACAGCCACCACGAGACACCAGGGCGTGCCCCAGGCCCCTGGTGCATGGTGGTGGGTTGTGCCCTCCTCGTAAATTGGTTGGAGCTCTACTTAGGGCGCAAGGAAGCTTATATCCAGAAAAAATCGTGTTAAAATATCAGCGCAATCGGAGTTATGGATCTCTGGGAATATAAGAAACGGTTTTCGGCCAGAAAACAGGAACGCGAAACAGAAGAGAACAGAGAGGGAGATCCAGTCTTGGAGGGGCTCCCGCCCCTCCACCGCCATGGAGGCCATGGAACAGAGGGGGAACCCTCCTCCCATCTAGGGGGAGGTTAAGGAAGAAGAACAAGAAGGAGGGGGCTCTCTCCCCCTCTCTCTTGGTGGCGCCAGAACGCCTCCGGGGCAAGGATCATGACAGCGATCTACATCAACAACCTCGCCGCTGTCAACACCAACTCTCTCCCCCTCTATGCAGCGGTGTAACACCTCTTCTCCCCGCTGTAATCTCTACTTAAACATGGTGCTCAACGCTATAGATTATTTCCCAATGATCTATGGCTATCTTATGATGTTTGAGTAAATATGTTTTGTCCTATGGGTTGATAGATGATCGTGGTTGGTGTGAGTTGTATGTTTTATTTTGGTGTTGTCTTATGGTTCCCTCCGAGTCGCGCAAACGTGAGGGATCCCCGCTGTAGGGTGTTGCAATACGTTCATATTTCACTTATAGTGGGTGGCGTGAGTGACAGAATACACAGACCCGAGTAAGTGGGCTATTGCGTATGGGAGTAAAGAGGACTTGATACTTCATGCTATGGTTGGGTTTTACCTTAATGATATTTGGTAGTTGCGGATGCTTGCTAGAGTTCCAATCATAAGTGCATATGATCCAAGTAGAGAAAGTATGTTAGCTCATGGCTCTCCCTCATATAAAGTTGCAATAATGATCACTGGTCTAGTTATCGATCACCTAGTGATAAACGACTTTCTTGTTGACAAAAGCTATCTACTTTATTATCTTGCAAGTTATCCGTAGTTTTATTCTTGCAAAGTACTCGTAGTTTTATTCTTGCAAAGTAGTTATAGCATAACACCTACAAAATAGTTTCATACTTGTTTTAGGTAAAGCAAACATTAAGTGTGCATAGAGTTGTATCGGTGGTCGATACAACTTGAGGGAATATTTGTTCTACCTTTAGCTCCTTGTTGGGTTCGGCACTCTTATTTATCGAAAAAGGCTACAAACAATCCCCTATACTTGTGGGTTATCAATGTGCAGCTCTGTCACTCGCATGGTGCCCTATGTATGCCTCGGAATGACACTTCCTTAGGATTTGTTCCTGCTCATGCTCAGGCACACATCGTCTAATAACATCATCTACTCCTTATTTCCCAAAAGTAATGTTTTAAATCAAAGAAGATCGTTTTCTTTTGTTAATATGTGTAATAGGTGGAATATATTTATCCACAACAAAATTAGCATAATTTGAATACCAAGGGTTATTACGAGAAGTAGAAGCATTTATAATAGTTAATTGCTCATCGGGAAAACTATCATTCATAGGTAATGGGTCATCAAGAATGTTTTCCATCCTAGACAAATTATCCGTGCTAGGGTTTTCAACTGCCTTTCTATCAACAATATGCAAATCAAATTCTTGTAATAAAAGAACCCACCTAATCAACCTAGGTTTACCATGTTTCTTTTCCATAAGATATTTAATCGTATCATGATCAGTGTGAACGGTAACTTTAGAATCAATGATATAAGTCTAAACGGTAGCATAATTTCGTTGAGCACTATCCAAGGTCTTACTAGCATAATGAATAACATTCAATTCTTTATCGACTCTTTGACCTAGAATAACACCAATAGCATAATCGCTAGCATCACACAAGATTTCAAAGAGTAAATTCCAGTCAGGTGGTTGAACAATAGGTGGAGATATTAGGGCTTTCTTAAGTATTTCAAAGGCTTCTACACAATCATCATCAAAAATAAATGGGACATCTTTTTGTAGGAGATTAGTAAGAGGCCTAGAGATTTTAGAGAAACTCTGAATAAAACTCCTATAGAAACCAACATGACGAAGAAAACTTCGTATACCTTTGACATCTCTAGGACATGATATTTTCTCAATTGCATCAAATTTAGCTTTATCTACCTCAATACCTCTTCAGAAATTTTATGGCCAAGGCTATACCTTCATTCACCATAATGTGGCGCTTCTCCCAATTCAAGATAAGATTGGTATCTTCACATCTCTGCAAAACTTTGTGAAGATTGCTCTAGAAATCATCAAAATAAGTTCCGTAAATGGAGAAATCATACATGAATACCTAAAAAAACATTCTCACATAAATCAGAGAATATAACAGTCATACATCTTTGGAAGGTAGTATGTGCATTACATAAACCAAAAGTCATAAGTTCCAAAAGGACAAGTAAACGTAGTTTTCTCTTGTTCTTCTTGTGACACAGGTATTTGAGAGAAACCAAAATAGCCATCTAGAAAGTAGATATGTGTATGCTTGGACAATCTTTCTAACATTTGATCAATGAAAGACAAAGGGTAATGATCTTTTCTAGTAGCTTTATTTAATTTTCTAAAATAAATTACCATCCTATAACCGGTTACAATTCTTTGTGGGATAAGTTCATTTTTTATCATTAAGAACAACAGTGATTCCACCTTTCTTAGGGACACAATGAACATGACTTACCATCTACTATCAACTATAGGATAAATTATACTTGCCACTAGAAGCTTTAATATTTAGTTCTTACCACATCCTCCATTTAGGATTCAAGCGACGTTGATGATCGATGACTGGTTTAGCATCAGGATCCATATTAATCTTTTGTTGACACAGAGTAGGGCTAATGCCCTTGAGATCATCGAGAGTATATCCAATTGCAGTACGATGCTTCCTTAAAGTTTTAAGTAATCTCTTTTATTCATGCACAGAAAGGTTGGCAATGATAATAATATAATATATCTTCTTTTCATTAAGATAACCATATTTCATGGTAAAAAAAGATAACAATATTTCAATGTATCTAGGAGTTTCTTTAATTTGAACACATGATCACTCTTAGGTGGCAGAGGGTCTCCCAAAGTTTGAACAAGCAAATTATGCTTAAGGATAGGTGCTCTCCTAAAGAATATTTCATATATTTCATTTCTTTCATTCATATGCATGTCATTTTCCTAGTCTAGCAAATATTATTCTACCAGATCAGTAGGAAGGACAACAATAGAAGCAAGACCAATAATATCATCCTTACTAGATAATTCTTTATCTTGAGGTTGTCTATTAAACTTAGACAAATTAAATTCATGAGATACATCACCAAATTTAACATTGATCTTCTCCTTAACACAATCAATTACAACATTAACAATATTCAAGAAAGGTCTACAAATATAATGGGACAAAAATCAGCTTGTGGTGATCCAAGTACTAGGAAATCAGTGGGGTATTTAGTCTTACCACACAAGACTTCAACATCTGTAAAAATCCCCAATGGTAAAATAGTATCTATATTTGCAAGCTTAATATTAACATCAATTTCTTCTATTTCAGCGGGTGCAATATCATGCATAAATTATTAATACACAGAAAATGGAATAGCACTTATACTAGCACGAACGTCAGACAGATCATGATAGCAATATCTCCAATCTTAACAGAAACAACAAGCATGCCAACAACTGGCTTAATCTTATCTAATTTATCTTGCTCAGTGTTAACTTGTTCGACAATTCTGGTAGCTTCCTTACAGAAATAAATTCCATGCCCAAATATTATCAACCAAGAGATCTTTAACCATTGTAATACTAGTTCCACTTTAATTTGTTCAGAGGGTTTAAGTGTTTTGATATTACTCTTATGAACCAGAGTTGTAGCTTTAGCATGTTCTTAATCCTAACAGGGAAAGGAAGTTTCTCAATATAAGTATCGGGTACAATTGGATTAGTAGTATAAGCAATTGTTTTAGTTTTAGCAATAATTGGTTCTTCACTAATTTCTTCAATAGGCGGATGAAATTTAGAACACCTCTCCCTTGGGAGATCAACATGAGCAGCAAACGATCAATATAATGTAGCTACTACTCAGAGTCAAGTCCATATTTTGCACTAAGCCTATAAAAGCATCTGTTTCTTTAAAGGACTTAACGCAGTCAAATTCAAGATTTATACCTGACTCGTTACCTTTGTCGATTTCCCAATAATCGGAGTTGTGTTTAATTCTTTCAATAAGATCCCATTCGAATTCAATAGTTATGTTCATGAAGGAACCAACCGAAGAAGTAACAAGCATTGTTTTATCTTCATGAGAAAGCCGACCATAAAAGTTTTGTATAATCATTTCTCTTGAGAGCTCATGACTGGGGCATGTGTGCATCATGTATTTAAGCCTGCCCCAAGCTTGAGTGATACCTTCTCCTTCACAAGGCCAAAGTTATATATATATAATTACGATCACGATGAACCAAGTGCATAGGATAAAATTTCTAATGGAATTCCATCTTCAATCAGTTCCAATCCCATGTTTCGGTGTCATCCAATAGCCTGTACCAAGATAATGCCCTTTCCCTCAAAGATAAAGGGAATACTTTCTTCTTAACTCCATTCTCTGATAGACCTTAAAGCTTAAACAATCCACAAATTTCATCTATATAGATTAAATTTATATCAGGATGTATTGTTCCATCTCCTATATATCAGCAAGTAGTTTTTCCATAAGACCCAAAATAATTTCATAATAAATATTTTCAGTAGGTTCAGTAGGTTGAGGATCGGCTCTTACCACTTCCGGTTGAGGCGAAGATACCATGAACAAGCTTCTCAAAGAAATAAATTCCAAAGTGACAAGTGAAGATAAAATTAAGCACGTAATAAAAATGTTTCCTTACCAAAGGCGCTTCACTCCCCGGGAATGGCACTGGAAAAGAGTCTTTATGACAAACAAGTATAGGGGATCAATCGTAGTCCTTTCGATAAGTAAGAGTGTCGAACCCAACGAGGAGCAGAAGGAATTGACAAGCGGTTTTCAGCAAGGTATTCTCTTCAAGTGATGTAAATAGTAGTAAGAGATAGTTTGATAGCAAGATAATTCGTAACAAGTAGCAAGTGACAATAGTAATCAAGGTGCAGCAAGGTGGCTTGATCCTTTTTATAGCAAAGAACAAGCCGAAACTACTTCTTATAGTGAGCAAAACGTTCTCAAGGACACAAGGGAATTTCATCTAGTTACATTCATCATGTTTAGTTGATTCATGTTCACTACTTTAATAATTTCATTTGTGGGTGGACCGGTGCTAGAGTTCTATTCTTACTTGAACAAACAACCCACTTATGATTACCCTCTCTCGCCAGCATCCGCAACTATAAAAGAAGAATTAAGATAAATTTGACCATAGCATGAAACATATGTATCCAAATCAGCCCCTTACGGAATAACGCATAAACTAGGGTTTAAGCTTCTATCACTCTCGCAACCCATCATCTACTTACTACTCCCTAATGCCTCGGCCCTAGGCCCAAACATGGTGAAGTGCCATGTAGTCGACATTCACACGACACCACTAGAGGAAGAACAACATACACATCATCAAAATATTGAACGAATACCAACTTCACATGATTAATTATAAGAATACTTCTCCCATGTCCTCAAGAACAAATGGAACTACTCAAAAATCATATTCATGTTCAAGATTATAGGAGTATGATATATGATTAAGGATATGAACATATGATCTTCCACCAAATAAACCAACTAGCATCAACTACAAGATGTAATCAACACTACTAGCAACCCACAGGTACCAATCTGAGGTTTTGAGACAAAGATTAAATACAACAGATGAACTAGGGTTTGAGATGAGATGGTGCTAGTGAAGGTGTTGATGGAGATGAGTCCTCACGCGATGACAGGAGCGTTGGTGATGACGATGGCTTTGATTTCCTCCTCCTGGAGGGAAGTATCCCCGACAGGATCGCTACGCCGGAGAGCAAGAGTGCTCCTTCCCAGGTTCCTCCTCGATATGGTGGCGCTTCATCCCAAAAGTATTCTTCTATTTTTTTCTAGGGAAAAATGGCCTCATATAGCAGAAGGAGGGCACCAGAGGCCTTTGTGGGCCCCATAAGACATCAGGGCGTGCCCAGGGGGTAGGGCACGCCCCCTTGTCTTGTGGGCCCATGGCTGCTCCTTTCTAGTACTTCTTTCTTCCAATATTTTTATATATTCCAAAATTATCATTTGTAAAATTTCAGATCATTTGGAGCTCCAAAGAATAGGTATCTCTATTGTAGATCTTTTGGGTCCAGGATTCCATCTGCCGACAATCTCCCTCTTCACGTATATCTTACATATTAAGGAGAAAAGGCACTATAATTGCATTAAAAAGTGAAATATTTATAAAAACATTATAAATAATAGTATGAAAACATGATGCAAAATGGATGTATCAGCCTCAACTAAGCATTCCGAGGTGAGCGCGGCATTTTATTCTCGGCTCTAAGTGCTCTATCAGTGTTCCTTGCTATAGTAATCACGCCATTGGGTCCCGGTATCTTGAGCTTCATGTAGGCATAATGTGGGATGGCATGGAACTTTGTAAATGCACCTCGGCCCAGTAGAGCATGATAACCACTTCAGAAGGGCACATTATGGAAGATCAACTCCTCGGATCGGTAATTATCAGGAGTTTCGAACGTTATATCAAGGGTGATTTTTCCTCTACATTGCGCCTCTTTTCCTAGGATGAACCCCTTAAACTTGGTATAACTGGGTTCGATGCATGATTTATCAAATTGCATCTTATGTAGAGTGTCCTCGTATATGAGGTTTAAACTACTACCACCATTCATTAAGACTTTGTGTAGCCGACATCCGTCTACTATAGAGTTGAGGACTAAGGCTGCCGCACCTCGGAACGGGCCGGTCTTCGGTTTATCCTGTTGCCCGAAAGTGATAGGCATGTCTGACCATTTATTCTATGTCGCATGGTAAACATGGCTCATGTGCCAAAGGGCTATTTTTTGTTGACTCTTGGAAGGATGAGTTTCATAGACCATTGAGATCCCGCACTCGTCAGTTGATGTTGTCAGACGCTTGTTACGCAATTCAGTGCAGTTGAGGAGGTCTTCCCCTCCCTTTGCCACCTGTCTAACCACCCACCAAGCTCTATGGCTATGAGTTGGGTTTGCGTTCAACATGGCAGAGTGGATTGGACATGGTTGACCCAGGAGGCATCGAGGGCGGTTCTGGATCCTGTTACAGGCCTATTTCTTTCCCGTGATGGCTCTTCTGCCTTAGAGCGTCGAAGGCGCTCATTTGGTTGTGTATGCCTATCACGGTTTGCTGCTTCAACACAAATTGAATCCCTCTGTTGTTTTTGGGCCAACCAGGTGTCCTCCATGATGCAGAATCTTGATACAAAGTTTGATAGTTCAGAAAATGTTGTACTCGTTGGCAAGCGAGGGCGTTCAAGATGCCCTGGTCTTGGCAATTGTGCCAAAAAGCCACGAAGACTTCTAACTCATAGCAATCCGGAATTTTGTTCTTGTCGAACAAGAATCTCATCTAGAATTGCGGAACTGTCTCACGAGGTTCTTGTTTAACATAGACTAGGTCCCAAACATCGGGTGGCACGGGATTGCTTGGGAAGTACTCGATGTGGGGGTGGGTGGAATAAAAAATTTGACACCGGTTTGTTGTAGGCTTAATGCTCCGAGATGCTCCTCCCAAGATTGTTGTGCAGAAGCTGAACTAGCCAGACTGGCTATTAGGTTTGAGCTCCATGCTCCTTCCAATTTCTTGGGTTTGCCATCCTCCATCGATAGGCATGCCGGTTCTTGGTTTGTATGCATATGAAGATCCTCGGTCGAGTTAGAATAGAGAGCGTGAGGCTCCGCTAAAGGTTTAGGAAAATTACACCTCAGCTCTAGAGGGAGGAGGAGCGATCCGATATGGTTTTCCTCTTCAGTTGATCTGATGACTTGAGGCTTCGACGAAGGAGGCACGTCATCATGGATTTGACCGTTAACCGATACCTCTATTGTTCTGAAGCGACCGTACGGTGGGACCTGCATGGGTCACCAAAGTCGGTGCTAAAACCACCGGATCTGGGGTAGGGGGTCCCAAGGTGTGAGTCTAGGAACAAGGGTAATAGGAGACGAGGGGGACGATGTTTTATCTGTTGGGAAATGTAGCATGCAATTTTAGAAAATTTCCTACGATCATGCAAGATCTATCTAGGAGATGCATAGCAACGAGAGGGGGAGAGTGTGTCTCTGTACCCTCGTAGACCGAAGGCGGAAGTGTTAGGTTAACACGGTTGATGTAGTCAAACGTCTTCACAATCCAACCAATCTTTGTACCGAACGTGCGACACCTCCCTGTTCAGCACACGTTTAGCTCGATGACGTCCCTCGAACTCTTGATCCAGCAGAGGGTAGAGGGAGAGTTCCATCAGCACGACGACGTGGTGACGGTGATAGTGATGTGATCCGCCCAGGGCTTCGCCTAAGCACTACCACGCTATGACCGGAGGTGTAAACTATGGAGAGGGGCACCGCACACGACTAAAAGAACAATTGATGTGCCTTTGGGGTGCCCCCCGCCCCCGTATATAAAGAAGGGGAGGAGGAGGTGCCTGGCCCTAGGGGTGGCGCGCCATGGGTGGGAGTCCTACTAGGACTCCACTCCTAGTAGGATTCGCCCCCCCTTCCTTCCAACAGAGAGGGGAAAGGGGAAAGAGGAGGAGAGGGAGAAGGAAAGGGGGGCCGCACCTCCCACCCCTTGTCCAATTCGGATCGGGAAAGGGGGGGGCACCTCCCGTGGCCTGACTCCTCCTCTCCACTATGGCCCATGAGACCCATTAACTTTCCCGGGGGGTTCCGGTAACCTCCCGGTAATCCAAAAAATCCACGAACCTCTTCGGAACCATTCCGGTTTCCATATATAACCTTCCAATATATCAATATTTACCTCTCGACCATTTCGAGACTCCTCTTCATGTCCGTGATCTCATCCAGGACTCCGAACAAACTTCGGTCACCAAAACACATAACTCATAATACAAATCATCATCGAACGTTAAGCGTGCGGACCCTACGGGTTCGAGAACTATGTAGACATGACCGAGACACATCTCCGGTCAATAACCAATAATGAAACCTGGATGCTCATATTGGTTCCTACATATTCTACGAAGATCTTTATTGGTCAAACCGCATAACAACATACGTCATTCCCTTTGTCATCGATATGTTACTTGCCCGGGATTCAATCGTCCATATCATCATACCTAGTTCAATCTCATTACTGGCAAGTCTCTTTACTCTTTCCGTAATGCATCACCAGTAACTAACTCATTAGTCACATTGTTTGCAAGGCTTAGAGTGATGAGCATTACCGAGAGGTACCATAGATACCTCTTTGATACACGGAGTGACAAATCCTAATCTCGATCTATGCCAACCCAACAAACACCTTCGGAGACACCTATAGAGCATCTTTATAATCACCCAGTTACGTTGTGACGTTTGATAGCACACAAGGTGTTCCTCCGGTATTCGGGAGTTGCACAATCTCATAGTCAGAGGAATATGTATAAGTCCTGAAGAAACCAATAGCAATAAAACTTAATGATCATTATGTTAAGCTAACGGATGGGTCTTGTCCATCGCATCATTCTCTAATGATCTAATGATGTGATCCCGTTCATCAAATGACAACACATGTCTATGGTTAGGAAACTTAACCATCTTTGATTAATGAGCTAGTCAAGTAGAGGCATACTAGGGACACTCTGTTTTGTCTATGTATTCACACATGTACTAAGTTTCCGGTTAATATAATTTTAGTATGAATAATAAACATTTATCATGATATAAGGAAATATAAATAACAACTTATTTATTGCCTCTAGGGCATATTTCGTTCAGTCTCCCACTTGCACTAGAGTGAATAATCTAGATTACATAGTAATGATTCTAACACCCATGGAGTCTTGGTGTTGATCATGTTTTGCTCGTGGAAGAGGCTTAGTCAACGGGTTTGCAACATTCAGATCAGTATGTATCTTGCAAATCTCTACGTCTCCCTCCTTGACTTGATCGCAGATGGAGTTGAAGCGTCTCTTGATGTGTTTGGTTCTCTTGTGAAATCTGGATTCCTTCACCAAGGCAATTGCTCCAGTATTGTCACAAAAGATTTTCATTGGACTGATGCACTAGGTATTACACCTAGATCGGATATGAACTCCTTCATCCAGACTCCTTCATTTGCTGCTTCCGAAGCAGCTATGTACTCCGCTTCACACGTAGATCCCGCAATGACGCTCTGCTTGGAACTGCACCAACTGACAGCTCCACCATTCAATATAAATAGGTATCTAGTTTGCGCCTTAGAGTCATCCCGATCAGTGTCAAAGCTTGCATCGACGTAACCATTTACGACAAGCTCTTTGTCACCTCCATAAACGAGAAACATATCCTTAGTCACCTCCATAAACCCTCCATAAACAACAAGTTCTTTACCGCTGTCCAGTGATCCACTCCTAGATTACTTTGGTACCTCCCTACTAAACTTATAGCAAGGCACACATCAGGTTTGGTACACAACATTGCATACATGATAGAACCTATGGCTGAGGCATAGGGAATGACTTCCATTTTCTCTCTATCTTCTGCAGTGGTCGGGCATTGAGTCTGACTCAACTTCACACATTGTAACACAGGCAAGAACCCTTTCTTCGGCTGATCCATTTTGTACTTCTTCAAAACTTTATCAAGGTATGTGCGTTGTGAAAGTCTAATTAAGCATCTTGATCTATCTATATAGATCTTGATGCCCAATATATAAGCAGCTTCACCGAGGTCTTCCATTGAAAAATTCTTATTCAAGTATACTTTTACACTATCTAGAAATTATGAATTATTTCCAATCAACAATATGTCATCCACATATAATATTAGAAATGCTACGAAGCTCCCACTCACTTTCTTGTAAATACTGGCTTCTCCAAAAGTTTGTATAAAACCATATGCTTTGATCACACTATCAAAGCGTATATTCCAACTCCGAGAGGCTTGCACGAGTCCATAAATGGATCGCTGGAGCTTGGAAACTTTGTTAGCACCTTTTGGATCGATAAAACCTTCTAGTTGCATCATATACAACTCTTCATTAAGAAATCCATTAAGGAATGCAGTTTTGACATCCATTTGCCAAATTTCATAATCATAAAATGCGGCAATTGCTAACATGATTCGGACAGACTTAAGCATCGCTACGGGTGAGAAGGTCTCATCGTAGTCAACTCCTTGAACTTGCCGAAAACCTTTCGCAACAAGTCGAGCTTTGTAGACAGTAACATTACCATGAGCATAAGTCTTCTTCTTGAAGATCCATTTATTTTCTATGGCTTTCCGATCATCGGGCAAGTCCACGAAAGTCCACACTTTGTTCTCATACATGGATCCCATCTCAGATTTCATTGCCTCAAGCCATTTCGCGGAATCTGGGCTCATCATCGCTTCCTCATAGTTCGTAGGCTCATCATGGTCTGGTAACATGACTTCCAGAACAGGATTACTGTACTACTCTGGTGCAGACCGTACTCTGGTTGACCTAAGAGGTTTGGTAGTAACTTGATCTGAAGTTTCATGATCATCATCATTAGCTTCCTCACTAATTGGTGCAGGAATCACTGGAACTTATTTCTGTGATGAACTACTTTCCAATTCGGGAGAAGGTACAATTACCTTATCAAGTTCTATTTTCCTCCCACTCACTTCTTTCGAGAGAAACTCCTTCCCTAGAAAGGATCCATTCTTAGCAACGAGTATCTTGCCTTCGGATCTGTGATAGAAGGTGTACCCAATAGTTTCTTTTGGTTATCCTATGAAGACGCATTTCTCCGATTTGGTTCGAGCTTATCAGGTTGAAGCTTTTTCGCATAAGCATCGCATCCCCAAACTTTAAGAAACGACAGCTTAGGTTTCTTGCCAAACCATAGTGCATATGGTGTCGTCTCAACGGATTTAGATGGTCCCCTATTTAACGTGAATGCAATCGTCTCTAGAGCATAACCCCAAAACGATAGCGGTAAATTAGTAAGAGACATCATAGATTGCACCATATCTAATAAAGTACGGTTACGACGTTGGACACACCATTACGCTGTGGTGTTCCCTGTGGCGGGAGTTGTGAAACTATTCCACATTGTTTCAAGTGAAGACCAAACTCGTAACTCAAATATTTGCCTCCGCGATCAGATCGTAGAAACTTTATTTTCTTGTTATGATGATTTTCCACTTCACTCTGAAATTCTTTGAACTTTTCAAATGTTCAGACTTATGTTTCATTAAGTAGATATACCCATATCTGTGATACGTCTCCAACGTATCTACTTTTTCTCACGTTGTTCCTCTTGTTTTGGACTCTAATTTGCATGATTTGAATGGAACTAACCCCGGACTGATGTTGTTTTTAGCAGAACTACCATGGTGTTGTTTTTGTGCAGAAATAAAAGTTCTCGAAATGAAACGAACCTTTGCGAGGATTTTTTATGGAAAAAAATGAGAATTACCGAAGCCAAGACCCACCAGAGAGGGGCCCTGGGTGGGCACAACCCACCAGGGCGCGCCCCGCTCTCCTGGCGCGCCCAGGTGGGTTGTACCCACCTAGTGGCCCCGCAGACCTCAACCCTGAGACTATAAATTCCTATTTTCGGAGAAAAAATGAGGAAAAAGAATTATCACGTTTCACAAGACGGAGCCGCCGCCAAGCCCTGTTCTTCCTTGGGAGGGCAGATCTGGAGTCCGTTTGGGGCTCATGAGAGGAGGATCTTCATTCTTTGTCATCACCAACCAATTTCCATTGCCAATTCCATGATGCTCCTCATCGGGAGTGAGTAATTCCTTCGTAGGCTTGCTGGTCGGTGAGGAGTTGGATGAGATTCATCAAAACTATCAAACTACTTTGCTACTGATCACTTTGTTGTAGATAATTAATCTCCAGGTGTGGTTGAATTGACAACTCAGCTGCTAATACCTTCAAATATTCTTTGGCTCCCCTTGTGTCGAATCTATAAATTTGGGTTGAATACTCTACCCTTGAAAACTGTTGCGATCCCCTATACTTGTGGGTTATCAAGACCTTTTTCTAGCGCTGTTGTTGGGGAGCATAGCTATATTTGTTGACTCACTTGCGATTATTATCAATTTATCACTATGAAGAATCTAAAGGATCCAAAGACTAAGATATTTCCCTCAAAGATGAGGGGAGGTAAGGAACTGCCATCCAGTTCTGCTTTAGATTCCCTTCTGTTATGTGTAAACTTGCAACACCACCACATCCTATTAATTCTAATATGTCGCAAGTTATTGATGATGCTACTTCTGCTATGGATAATGCTGATCATGATGCTAGTACCATGCTTGATAATGATGATGTGCCACTTGATGAATTTCTTGATGCACAAATTGCTAGAGTGATACAACATGATGTTGTTGAATCTGATGATGAGCTTGAAACTGAAACTCTTGAAACACCTGCTAGAACTAGACTTCCTAGATATGAATTGCCTAAGGTACCGGAAGGTTATGTTATGAATGAGGAGACAACTAGAGATATTCTTGCTTGTAAGGATAGAGATGATCTAGAGAAATTATTATGCAAGTATAAAGAAAAATCTTTGAATGCTAGAATGAAATGTGATCCTAAGTTTGCTACTTCACCTATCTTTATTAATGACAAGGATTATGAATTCTGTGTTGACCCAGAGTTAATTACTTTGGTTGAATCTGATCCTTTCCATGGTTATGAAACTGCAACTGTTGTGGCACATCTTACTAAGTTTAATGATATAGCCACCTGAGGGAGTTCCGGACTAGGGGGTGTCCGGATAGCCGAACTATCATCATCGGCCAGACTCCAAGACTATGAAGATACAAGATTGAAGACTTCATCCCGTTTCCGGATGGGACTTTCCTTGGCGTGGAAGGCAAGCTTGGCAATACGGATATGTAGATTTCCTACCTTTGTAACCGACTCTGTGTAACCCTAGCCCTCTCCTGTGTCTATATAAACCGGATGGCTGTAGTCCATAGGACGAACAACAATCATACCATAGGCTAGCTTCTAGGGTTTAGCCTCCTTGATCTCATGGTAGATCCACTCTTGTAACACACATCATCAATATTAATCAAGCAGGACATAGGGTTTTACCTCCATCAAGAGGGCCCAAACCTGGGTAAAACATCATGTCCCTTGTCTCCTGTTACCATCCGCCTAGACGCACAGTTCGGGACCCCCTACCCGAGATCCGTCAGTTTTGACACCGACATTGGTGCTTTCATTGAGAGTTCCTCTGTGTCGTCACCGATAGGCTCGATGGCTTCTTCGACCATCATCAACGACGCAGTCCAGGGTGAGACCTTTCTCCCCGGACAGATCTTCGTATTCGACGGCTTTGCACTGTGGGACAATTCGCTTGGCCAACTGGAGCAGATCGAAAGCTACGCCCCTGGCCGTCAGGTCAGATTTGGAAGTTTGAACTTCACGGCTGACATCCGCGGGGACTTGATCCTCGATGGATTCGAGCCACAGCCGAGCGTGCCGCACTATCGCGGCGAGCATGATTTATCTCTGCAGCCAGACAGTACCCTGGAGGCCGCACTCGAAACCGCTCCGATCTTCAATTCGGAGCCAGCTGCGCAGATCGAGGACGGATGCCTAGACACCGCCTCGGGGGCTGCAACCTCTACGGCGATAGAGCCGAACACTGACTTTGTCCCTCATAAAGCTCGTGACTCCGAGGCACCGGACTCCTCGCCGGACTCCGAACCTCCCGTGCTCCCCCCGATCGAACCTGATTGGGCGCCGATCATGGAGTTCACCACGGCGGAATCTTTCAACACTCACCTTTTGGCGACATCTTGAGTTCGCTAAAGTATCTATCGTTATCAGGAGAGCCCTGGCCGGACTGCAGTCAGGATAGTTGGGATGCGGACGACGAAGAAATTCAAAGCCCACCCACCACCCACTTGGTAGCCGCTGTCGACGATTTAACCGACATGCTAGACTACGACTCCGAGGACATCGACGGTATGGACGACGATGCCGGAGACGACCAAGAACCAGCGCCTACTGGGCACTGGACAGCCACCTCATCATATGACATATACATGGTGGATATCCCAAAAGATGGGAATGGCGAAGGAACAGAGGAGGATGACCACTCCAAAAAGCAGCCCAAGCGCCGGCATCAGCGGCGCCGCTCTAAATCCCGCCACAGCAAGAATGAAGACTCCGGCACCGGAGACAATAATACACCGGACAGTGCCGAAGACAACCCACTCCAGCAAGATGCAGTGCAGGAGGACGGAGACGCCAGCCCTTATGAAGGAGCGGCAGAAGAAGAGGCAGAGGATTATACGCCTCCCTCCGGAGACAAAGCGAGCCTCGATGATGACGAATTCGTCATGCCTAAGGATCCCGTCGAAAAAGAGCGTTTTAAACGCGGGCTTATGGCCACGACGAACAGCCTCAAGAAAAAGCAGCAACAGCTTAGAGCTGATCAGGATCTGCTAGCCGACAGATGGACTGAAGTCCTCGCGGCCGAAGAGGATGAGCTCGAACGCCCCTCCAAAAGCTACCCTAAACACAAGCTGCTCCCCTGATTAGAGGAGGGGGCTTACGAACCCGCATCACCAGGAGACAATATGGCTGACCGACCACCCCGTGGTCACGATAGAGAGGCCTCTAGGCCCTTTACTAGACCCGTACCCCGGCATCGCTCAAAAAGCACACGGCCACAGGGGAACACTCCGGACTCACGAGATATATTGGAGGATAAGGCAAGACAATAAAGATCGATCTATGGATCGCGTGGGCGTCCCACGATACGTGACGACAACCGTCGCGCCGGACACAGTAAGTCTGGCCGGGCCGAACAAAATAGACCAAGCTCCCTTGAGCTCTGTCGTGATATCGCCTAGTACAGAGGCGCCGCACACCCACTATGCTTCACAGATGAAGTAATGGATCATCAAATCCCCGAAGGGTTTAAACCCGTCAATATTGAATCCTATGATGGCACAACAGACCCCACGGTTTGGATCGAAGACTATCTCCTTCACATTCACATGGCCCGCGGTGACGATCTTCACGCCATCAAATACCTCCCCCTCAAGCTTAAAGGACCAGCCCGGCATTGGCTCAACAGCTTGCCAGCAGAGTCAATTGGGAGTTGGGAGGACCTGGAAGCCGCATTCCTCGATAACTTCCAGGGCACTTATGTGCGACCACCAGACGCTGATGACCTAAGCCACATAATTCAGCAGCCAGACGAATCGGCCAGACAACTCTGGACACGGTTCTTAACCAAGAAAAACCAAATCGTCGACTATCCGGATGAGGAGGCCCTCGCGGCCTTCAAGCATAACATCCGCGACGAGTGGCTTGCCCGGCACCTGGGACAGGAAAAGCCGAAATCCATGGCAGCCCTCACATCACTCATGACCCGCTTCTGCGTGGGTGAGGACAGCTGGCTAGCACGCAGCAACAACCTCAGCAAAAATTCTGGCAGTCCGGACTTCAAGGACCGAAATGGCAGGCCGCGTCGTAACAAAAACAAACGCCGCATTAACGGCGACAATATTGAGGATACGACAGTCAATGCCGGATTCAGAGGCTCTAAACCTGGTCAGCGGAAAAAGCCATTCAAAAGAACTACTCCGGGTCCGTCCAATTTGGACCGAATACTCGACCGCTTGTGCCAGATACACGGCACCCCCGAAAAGCCAGCTGACCACACCAACAGGGACTGTTGGGTATTCAAGCAGGCAGGTAAGTTAATTGCCGAAAACAATGACAAGGGGCTGCATAGCGATGACGAGGACGAGACCCAACCGCCGAACAATAGAGGACAGAAGGGTTCCCCCCCACACAGGTGCGGACGGTGAACATGATATACGTGACGCACATACCCAAAAGGGAGTGGAAGCGTGCACTCAGGGATGTCTACGCGATGGAGCTAGTTGCCCCGAAGTTCAATCCATGGTCCTCCTGCCCGATCACTTTTGACCGAAGGGACCACCCCACCAGCATCTGCCATGGCGGATTCGCCGCACTGGTCTTAGACCCAATCGTCAATGGATTTCACCTAACCAGAGTCCTGATGGACGGCGGCAGCAGCCTGAACCTGCTTTACCAGGATACAGTGCACAAAATGGGCATAGACCCCTCAAGGATTAAACCTACCAAAACGACCTTTAAAGGCGTCATACCAGGTGTAGAAGCCAATTATACAGGCTCAATTACACTAGAAGTGGTCTTCGGATCCCCGGATAACTTCCGAAGCGAGGAGTTAATCTTCGACATAGTCCCGTTCCGCAGCGGCTATCATGCCTTGCTCGGACGTACCACATTTGCAAAGTTCAACGCGGTGCCGCACTACGCATACCTCAAGCTCAAGATGCCAGGCCCTCGAGGAGTCATCACGGTCAACGGAAACACTGAACATTCTCTCCGCATGGAGGAACATACAGCGGCTCTTGCGATAGAAGTGCAATGCAGCCTCTTAAGGCAATTCTCGAGTCCGGCCTCCTTTAAGCGGCCGGACACAGCCAAGCGCGGCCGGAGTAACTTACAACAAGACCACCTGGCACGTTCTGAGCATGCGTAGTAGTGCGGCCCCAACCCCAGCTCCTGTGAAACGTCAAAGCAAGTCCTTCGCGTACACCATTACACTCTGAAGATACCATGGGCATGGGGAAAGGGGCACGACCACGATAAACCCAGACTGCGGCTCAACCACACCAGGGGCTCTCAAGTGTGTCATTCTTTTTTCTTTTCTTTTTACCTTTTATTTTTTACCCACAGGACTCCGTTTGTCAGAGGCCCTGTCCGGCAGCAGACCTGCCGAACTCAAGATGCAATAGCCAAGGAAGGATAAAGGCTACAACGAATATACAGGTGGTCTCCATTACGAGCATTTTTATACACCAATCTGCAGCCTACCCCTGGAGGGGGACATGTTTAACAGTACCATCCCTTGCTTATCGCACTATATGTATCGTTCTGCATTCGTAGCAGCACTTATTGAATAAAACAATGCATCACCTTTTTGCTTATAATTGCATTTCCTTTTCATACATATGTTCATTCACGGCATGTTGCATCCGTACACTTTGGTATGGCTAATATACACCAGGGGCTTATGTTTCCCGCATTATGGTGTGATGAGTCCGAACACTTTCACAAGTGCGGCACCCCGAACTTATAGCACTATATGCATCGGCTCCGAATCATGTCTTGGGTCAATAGTTGGGTTTGCCCGACTCCCATGTTTTGGTACCTTACGTTCCGTTATATCGGCTAAGGTAGCACTGGGAGAACCACTGCGATTGCGCCCCAGTTGAGCTGGGTTAACGCCTCAGTGGAGAAAGCTAAAACTGACCGTCATGATGAGGCGAGAGCTGATCGCTGTTCGAGAGGTTTTTGCGAGTCCTTAAAGACTTATGCCGCTTAGAGCAAGGAGCCGGATACTGTCCGGCCAAGGCGTGGATAGCGCCCCAAATTCAGCCTTCCGAAGACTAGGGGCTTCGCCGAAATTTAAAATTATAGAATTCTATGGCTAAGTGAGAGTGTTCAAGCATTATAAGTCCGGTTGCCTTGTTCGCTGTGTTGAGCGCCTCCCTAGATGGACCCAAAAATGGGAACAAGAGCGCTCAAGTTTATCCCGAACACCCCAGCACTCGTGGCATGGGGGCTGAAGCCGACGACTTGCCATCTCTTAGATTTGATAAACAGCCGCACAGAAGGTAATATTTTAAATTAACAAGCGTTGCTTAGCGCATATGAACTAAGGTTTCAGCGCATAGGATAACAAAATGCGAGTCTACTCAAATATTACATCTTTGGAGCACTCACCCGCAATAGTGCGGGCGCCCTTCAGCACACTCTTATAATACATCTCGGGCGTGCGATGCTCCTTGCCCTCTGGTGTCGGGTCCATCACGAGCTTCTGGGCATCCATCTTGCCCCAGTGCACCTTTGCGCGGGCGAGGGCCCGACGGGCACCCTCAATACAAGCGGAATGCTTGATGACTTCAACCCACAGGC
Source organism: Triticum aestivum (assembly GCF_018294505.1). Classification (NCBI taxonomy): domain Eukaryota; kingdom Viridiplantae; phylum Streptophyta; class Magnoliopsida; order Poales; family Poaceae; genus Triticum; species Triticum aestivum. Next base: position 199,366,328 of record NC_057795.1, read on the forward strand.
ACGCATCCATCAGCCGCCGCACTAGGCCGAAGTAGCTCCCAGGCATGGCTTCCTTAGGCCACAGCCGAACTATGAGGCCCTTCATGGCCTGTTCGGCCGCCTTGTGAAGCTCGACCAGCTGCTTCAGCTGGTCGCTAAGGGGCACCGGATGTCCGGCCTCAGCATACTGAGACCAGAAGACCTTCTCCGTCGAGCTCCCCTCCTCGGCCCAGTAGAATGCGGCAGCGTCGGACACGCTGCGAGGAAGATCTGCGAACGCTCCTAGAGAGCTCCGAATTCGGGTAAGCAACAGGTAATTAACACTCACATGCTTACTTTGCATGAAAAATGCCTTACCCGCTGCTATTTTGTTCACCGCCTCAATCTCCTGAAGGGCCTTGTAGGCTTCGGCCTTAGCGGCTTTGGCACTCTCAAGAGCCGTTGCAAGGTCAGACTCTCGAGTCTTCGAGTCACGCTCCAAGCTCTCATGTTTTTTCACGAGATCCTGGAGCTCTTGCTGTACCTCCGCCACCCGCGCCTCCTGTTTCTCTCGCTCGGTGCGCTCCGCGGCCACATTGCGTTCGGCCGCGGCCACCGCCTCCTTCAGGGTCGCCACCTCGTTAGTGGCCCCTGCAATACCCACGTTATCCTTGTCATTTTTCTTGCAACCAAATCCTTTTCTGTAAGGTACAATTTTCATAAGGTATTACTCACCTTCTTTTTCCTCGAGCTGCTTCTTGGCATGGCCAAGCTCATTCTCGGACCGCTCGAGGTTTTCCTTCAAAGTATTGACCTCCGCAGTTAGTGCGGCGGAGGTCAGCAGCACAGCCTGCAATCCCATATTGACATATTTTTTATGACTCCTGCGTTTATCTTTCTAAAGATCCTCAGTCCGGCTTTTCTTTCCGAACACCGAACCGAGCATCAGGGGCTACTGTATATGTGGTACCATTTTACATATATTGAAATTCTTACCTCAAAGCCTGTTAGAAGGCTGCTGCAGGCTTCGGTCAGCCCGCTCTTGGCGAGCTGAACCTTCTGAATCACCACACTCATAACAGTGCGGTGTTCCTCTTTGATGGAGGCGCTGTTGAGCGCCTCCAGCAAATTATCCAGCACCTCCGTTTGGACGGAGGCAGCCAGCATCGCGGTCTTGCCCTTCTTATGAAGGGGTCGCCCGCCGGACTCCGGAGCCACTGTGGCCTCTGGGGCTGAGTCCGGTGCAAAGTCCGGGAGGTTGTCCTGTGACACCTCCGGGGCCTCCTCCTCTTGGTGGGTCCCTTCCTGGGATCCCACCTCGGCGTCGTCCGCGGCACGGGGGGTGGAGGCAGTCGGAAGGGAATCCATATCCGATGCACCCAAGGAACCGCTCGATGAAACGGGAAGATCATCCTTGGGCAGACCGCAGGGTTGTATGCGGCATTAGAAAGACATTATGTGGCGAAAAGAAAAAACCTTGAAGTTATTCGGGAGTCCGGATACTTACGATCTTGCCAGGGGCTTGGCCCTTGGAGGCCAGTCCTCGTCGTCGTCACTGGCGTTGGCGGAGCAGTCCGGGGGGGGGGGGAGTTTTTCCCTTCTTGGACCCCTCGACCTCCCTTGTTGGGGAGGCCTTCCTTTTCTTCCCTCCCCCCGCTGGGGGAGAGGCTCTCTTCTTCTCCTCCTCGCCTTGGTGGGAGGAGTCGGCCTCGGATTCATCATCCGATAGCACCTGAAAACGGGAACTCTTCCGAGTCCCTGTGGCCGTCTTCTTGGCCTTCTTCTCTGGCACCACGTGGGGTGCTGGAGCCAGCAGCCCTATTAGGCGGGCGTCCGCTGGGTCCTCTGGCAATGGGGCCTGACAGATAGGCCGTTCGGCCTTCGCCAGCCATTCCTGTCAAAGGTAAAGGGAGTTTAGATCCCGCATAGAGTCAAACTATGGAAAACAAGTGGCAAAATCACTTACCTCGTCAGCTGGACGCTGCGAGCGGAATCCGTGATCTTCGGTAGCGGATGCGGGAGCCTCGGCGCCCTTGAACATCACCTTCCAGACATCTTCGTACGTAGTGTCGAAGATCCCGCTCAGGGTCTGGAGCTGCGCCGGATCGAACTCCCACATGTTGAAACCCCGTCGTTGGCACGGGAGAATCCGGCGGATGAGCATGACCTGGACTACGTTGACAAGCTTGAGCTTCTTGTCCACCAGCTTCTGGATACAGGCTTGGAGTCCGGTCAGCTCCTCCGAATTCCCCCAGATCAGGCCACTCTCTTTCCAGGAGGTGAGCCGTGTAGGGATGCCGGATCTGAATTCAGGGGCCGCTGCCCAATCAGGGTCACGCGGCTCGGTGATGTAGAACCACCCCGATTGCCAGCCCTTGATGGTTTCCACGAAAGTGCCCTTCAACCACGTAACGTGGGACATCCTGCCCACCATGGCGCCTCCGCATTCCGCTTGGCTGCCCTTCACAACCTTCGGCTTGACACTGAAGGTCTTGAGCCACAAGCCGAAGTGGGGCTGGATGCAGAGGAAGGCCTCGCACACGACGATAAACGCCGAGATGTTGAGGATGAAATTCGGGGCCAGATCATGGAAATCTAGGCCGTAGTAGAACATGAGCCCCCGGACAAAGGGATGAAGTGGGAAGCCCAGTCCGCGGAGGAAATGGCGAAGAAATACTACCCTCTCATGGGGCCTGGGGGTGGGGATGAGCTCTCCCTCGTCGGGGAGCCGGTGCGCGATGTCGCTGGACAAATATCCGGCGTCGCGCAGCTTCTGGATCTGCCCCTCCGTGACGGAGGAGGCCATCCACTTGCCTCCCGCTCCGGACATAGTTGGAGAAGGTTGAGATGAGAAGTGCGGACTTGGGCGCTGGAGCTCGAGTTCGCGGAGATGGATAAGCCAAGGAGGAAGAAGGCGCAGGTAAAAGGGTTGGATCTTTATCCCCTTATATGGGCGGACAAAAACATGTGTCCCCACCGGCCTGGTAAAACTCGCTTATCTCCCAAGCGTCACAATCAATGGCGCGGTTGGGTTACCCACGTCCGTATTGATGGGAATCCAGAATAAGGGGAACACGATCTCTGCTTCGACAAGACGTGCCAAGGAAACCGCTTCGCTAAACGCGCTGAGGTGGAACAATAAAAACAATTCGAGTAAAGGCTTGGAAGTGGTGTGACGTCACGCCACAGAATACGTCAGCAGATTGATCTTGTGTAATATTATTCTCTCTACGGTGGTACGTGGAATTTATTTTTGCAGAGCCGGACACTATCCTGGTGTTCACAATCTTCTATAAATTATTCGGAGGAGGAACCCGCCTTGCAATGCCGAAGACAATATGCGCGCCGGACTCGTCGTCATTGAAGCCTGGTTCAGGGGCTACTGAGGGAGTTCCGGACTAGGCGGTGTCCGGATAGCCGAACTATCATCATCGGCCGGACTCCAAGACTATGAAGATACAAGATTGAAGACTTCGTCCCGTGTCCGGATGGGACTTTCCTTGGCGTGGAAGGCAAGCTTGGCGATACGGATATGTAGATCTCCTACCTTTGTAACCGACTTTGTGTAACCCTAGCCCTCTCCGGTGTCTATATAAACCGGATGGCTGTAGTCCATAGGACGAACAACAATCATACCATAAGCTAGCTTCTAGGGTTTAGCCTCCTTGATCTCGTGGTAGATCCACTCTTGTAACACACATCATCAATATCAATCAAGCAGGACGTAGGGTTTTACCTCCATCAAGAGGGCCCGAACCTGGGTAAAACATCGTGTCCCTTGTCTCCTGTTACCATCCGCCTAGACGCATAGTTAGGGACCCCCTACCCGAGATCCGCCGGTTTTGACACCGACACCACCCTTTTTACTCATGATGAGAAAAATCGCTATTACTTTACTCTCAAATTATTTCCTTTCTCATTGAAGGGTGATGCTAAATCTTGGTACAATACTCTTGCTCCTGGTTGTGTGTGTAGTCCCCAGGATATGATTTATTACTTCTCTGAAAAATATTTTCCTGCTCATAAGAAACAAGCTGCCTTATAGGAAATATTTAACTTTATGCAAACTAAAGAAGAGAGTCTCCCACAAGCTTGGGGGAGGCTTTGTCAATTACTTAATGCTTTGCCTAGTCATCCTCTTAAGAAAAATGAAATACTTGATATCTTCTATAATGGACTAACTGATGCTTCTAGGGACTTCCTAGATAGTTGTGCTGGTTGTGTTTTCAGGGAATGAACTATTGCTCAAGCTGAAGAATTATTGAATAACATACTGAAAAATTATGATGATTGGACTATTCCTGAACCATCGGCTAAACGCACTCCAAAGAAGAGGGGTATATTATATCTCAGTCCTAAAGATATGTAAGAGGCAAAGAAATCTATGAAGGAAAAAGGTATTAAAGCTGAGGATGTTAAAAATTTACCTCCTATTGAAGAAATACATGGGCTTGATAAACCACCACTGCCTAAGGTGGTAGAGGTAAACTCTTTTATGAAGTTCAATGAAAATGATAATCCTCACAATATGACTCCTAGTCAATGCCTTTATGAGTTTGAAAACTACATTAGAAAACAAGATCACTTCAATGGCAAATGTTATGAAACAATTGAAATATAACTCTGATATGATTGCTCGCCTGAGTGACTTGTTGTTTGGAATTTCAAATGATGTTAGAGGTGTTGGAAAACATGCTTATATGGTACAAACTCAATTAGAACAAGTTGCTAAATCACAAAGAGAATTGCTTGATGAAATGAATAATAATATGCAGGACTTTGCTGTTAGAGTTGCAACTAGAGGAGGTAAAATGACCCAGGAACCACTTTATCCTGAGGGACACCCAAAAAGAATTGAACAAGATTCACAAAGAGCTAACACTAGTGCACCTAGTCCTTCTAAAAGGAAAAGGAAGAAGAAAAATGATAGGACTTTGCATGCTTCTAGTGAACCTGAAATAGGGAAACCTCCTGATAATGAAAATGAAACTTCTATCTCTGATGCTGAAACTCAATCTGGTAATGAACGTCCACCTAGTGATGATTAAAAATATAATGCTGATGTTCATGAAGATGCTCAACCAAATGAAAAAGAACCAGATAATGATGTTGAGATAGAACCACCTGTTGATCTTGATAACCCACAACCCAAGAATAAAAGGTATGATAAAAGAGACTTCATTGCTAGAAAACACAGTAAAGAAAGAGAACCGTGGGTTCAAAAACCTATGCCTTCTCCACCCAAGTCAACTAAAAGGAATGATGACAAAGAATTTGAAGCTTTGCTGAAATGCCGAGGCCAGTCCTTTTGCGTACTCGCTTGACTGACATCTTGAAAATGCCTCCTTATGCAAAGTATATGAAAGACATCATCACAACTAAGAGAAAAATACCGGAAGCTGAAATTTCCACTATGCTTGCTAATTATACTTTCAAAGATGGAGTACCTAAAAAATTTGGAGATCTGGGTATACCAACTATACCTTGCTCTATCAAAAAGAATTATGTGAAAACTGATTTGTGAGATTTCGGAGCTGGTGTTAGTGTTATGCCTTCCTCTTTATATAAAAGACTTAGCTTGAATAAACTCACACCTACTGAAATGTCTTTGCAAATGGCTGACAAATCAACTGCCATACATATCAGTATTTGTGAGGATGTGCTCGTTGTTGTTGCTAATGTTACTATTTTTACTGACTTTGTTATACTTGAGATGCCCGAGGACGACAACATGTCGATTATCCTTGGTACACCCTTCTTGAATACAGCAGGGGCTATTATTGACTGCAATAAAAGCAAGGTCATGTTTCATATTAATGGTAATGAACATACGGTGCACTTTCGAAAGAAACAATTCGTAGTGAATGGTATTAATGTTATTGAAAAATCTCCGACAATCACTATTGGAAGTTTTCAAATACCTCTACCTACTATCAAAAAGAAATATGAAATGCTTATTGGTGGGGACATGCATATCCCCATTGAGGTAACTTAGTGGTTTACGAAAGTCCTTCGGTTTCATGCTAATCGAAAGTGGTTGTTAATAAGACCTAATCAACCTTATTAATGAATCATTTTTTTTGAGCGGCATGAAGTTGATGAATTTAGTAAGCACTACCTTCTGTCCTTATTTTCTATTTTCTATTTTGTTAGTTAAATAACATAAAATGCCATGTTTATTCTGTTTTCTGAATTTCCCGTGCAATAAAAAATGACCCAAAAATAAAAGTGCTCAGAATGCCCTGAAAAATTTATACGATTTTTTTTCTGAATATTTCTGAATTTTCGGTGCAAATAATACCAGAGGGAAGTGCACCAGGTGGGCACAACCCACCTGTGCGCGCTAGGACCCCCAGGCGCGCCCTGGTGGGTTGTGGCCCCCACGTGGGCCCCCTCACTTACCTCTTTAGCCCACATCATCACTTACCTCCAGAAAAAAAATCTCCATTGCTCTCTCCCCCGTGTTCTTGAGCTCAAACCCACGGATTCCGATCTCTTTGCTCGAAGCTCCGTTTCTAAAATAGTTTCAGGGGATTGTTGCTTGGTATGTGACTCCACCGTTTGTCCAATTAGTTTTTGTTTTAGTGGTTTATACTTTGAATAATTAGCTACTCTTGGTGCTGCTGTAGATGAGCTTGCATGTTGAATTCTTAGTGTTCCAAGTAGTTTGAATGCTTGCTATGGCCTCTATGTATCCCTATGAGTAGTTTCTATCGATTTTGTGAAGTTTTGTTGGGAAAATTTTGTGAAATAAAAATTCAGATTTTTGTTCATAGGAAAAATTGTACGCGGACATGAATATCTTCAGGAAGTTTGGCTCTAAGAAGAACTCCAAGGGTGTTATTGGGGAGTCTTCTGATAGTGATCTCCACCCTCGGAGGTTGACGGAAGTACGGCCGTGCGAAAGGCCGCATGATACGTCTCCAACGTATCTATAATTTTTGATTGTTCCATGCTATTATATTACCCGTTTTGGATGTTTATGGTCTTTACTTCACACTTTTATATCATTTTTGGGACTAACCTACTAACCGGAGGCCCAGCCCGTATTGCTGTTTTTTTGCCTATTTCAGTGTTTCGAAGAAAAAGAATATCAAACGGAGTCCAAACGCGAAGAAACCTTCGGGAACGATCTTTTTGGAACAAATGCAAACCTCGAGACTTGGAGTGGAAGTCAAGCAACAAGCAAGGCGGCCACGAGGGTGCCCGGCGCGCGCCCTACAGGTGGGCGCGCCCCCCACCCTCGTGGGCCCCTCGAGCGTCCACCGACCTACTTCTTCCTACTATATATACCCACATACCCTGAAACCATTGAGGAGCACCACGAAAACCTAATTCCATCGCCGCAACCTTCTGTATCCGCGAGATCCCATCTTGGAGCCTTCGCCGGCGCTCCGCTGGAGGGGGAATTGACCATGGAGGGCCTCTACATCATCTCCAAGGCCTCTTCTATGAGTTGTGAGTAGTTTACCATAGACCTTCGGGTCCATAATTATTAGCTAGATGGCTTCTTCTCTCTCTTTGAATCTCAATACAAAGTTCTCCTCGATCCTCTTGGAGATCTATTTGATGTAACTCTTTTTGCGGTGTGTTTGTCGAGATCCGATGAATTGTGGGTTAATGATCAAGTTTATCTATGAGAAATATTTGAATCTCCTCTAAATTCTTTTATGTGTGATTACGTTATCTTTGCAAGTCTCTTCGAATTATCTGTTTGGTTTGGCCTACTAGATTGATCTTTCTTGCAATGGGAGAAGTGCTTAGCTTTGGGTTCAATCTTGCGGTGTCCTTTCCCTGTGACAGCAGGGGCAGCAAGGAACGTATTGTATTGTTGCCATCGAGGATAAAAAGATGGGGTTCATATCATATTGCATGAGTTTATCCCTCTACATCATGTCATCTTTCTTAATATGTTACTCTGTTCTTTATGAACTTAATACTCTAGATGCATGCTGTATAGCGGTCGATGTGTGGAGTAAGAGTAGTAGATGCAGGCAGGAGTCGGTCTACTTGTCACGAACATGATGCCTATATACATGATCATGCCTAGATAATCTCATAATTATTCGCTTTTCTATCAATTGCTCGACAGTAATTTGCTCACCCACCATAATACTATGCTATCTTGAGAGAAGCCACTAGTGAAACCTATGGCCCCCGGGTCTATCTTTTATCATATAAGCTTTCAATCTACTTTTATTTGCATCTTTTACTTTTCCAATCTATATCATAAAAATACCAAAAATATATTTATCTTATCATATTATCTCTATCAGATCTCACTTTCGCAAGTGGCCGTGAAGGGATTGACAACCCCTTTATTGCGTTGGTTGCGAGGTTCTTGTTTGTTTGTGTAGGTGAGTGGGACTTTTGATGAGCCTCCTACTGGATTAATACCTTGGTTCTCAAAAACTGAGGGAACTACTTACGCTACTTTGTTGCATCACTCTTTCCTCTTGAAGGAAAACCAACGCAAGCTCAAGACGTAGCAAGAAGGATTTCTGGCGCCGTTGCCGGGGAGGTCTTCGCTCAAGTCAAGACATACCAAGTACCCATCACAAACTCATCTCCCTTGCATTACATTATTTGCCATTTGCCTCTCGTTTTCCTCTCCCCCACTTCACCCTTGCCGTTTTATTTACCCTCTCTTTCCCAATCTCCTCTCTCTTTCGCTTGGCTCTTTGTTTGCTTGTGTGTTGGATTGCTTGTCGCGATGGCGCAAGATAATACCAAATTGTGTGATTTTTCCAATACCAATAATAATGATTTCCTTAGTACTCCGATCGCTCCTCTTAATGATGTTGAGTCTTGTGAAATCAATGTTGCTTTGCTGAATCTTGTTATGAAAGATCAATTCTCCGGCCTTCCTAGTGAAGATGCCGCTGCCCATCTAAATAACTTTGTTGATTTGTGTGAGATGCAAAAGAAGAAAGATACGGATAATGATATTGTTAAATTTAATTTATTTCTGTTTTCACTTAGAGATCGTGCTAAAGTTTGGTTTTCGTCTTTGCCTAAGAATAGTATTGATTCATGGAATAAGTGCAAAGAAGCTTTTATCTCTAAGTATTTTCCTCCCGCTAAGATCATCTCTCTTAGGAACGATATTATGAATTTTAAACAACTTGATCATGAGCATATTGCCCAATCTTGGGAAAGAATGAAATTGATGATTCGCAATTTCCCTACTCATGGTTTGAATTTATGGATGATCATACAAAATTTCTATGCTGGATTGAATTTTGCTTCTAGAAATCTTATAGATTTGGCCGCGGGAGGCACTTTATCGAAATTACCTTAGGAGAAGCTACTAAACTCCTTGATAATATTATGGCTAATTATTCTCAATGGCACACCAAAAGATCTACTAGTAAAAAAATGCATGCTATAGAAGAAATTAATGTTTTGAGTGGAAAGATGGATGAACTTATGAAATTGTTTGCTACTAAGAGTGCTCCTATTGATCCCAATGATATGCCTTTGTCTACTTTGATTGAGAATAATAATGAATCTATGGATGTGAATTTTGTTGGTAGGAATAATTTTGGTAACAATGCTTATAGAGGAAACTTTAATCCTAGACCGTTACCTAGTAATTCCTCTAACAATTATGGAAATTCCTACAATAATTCTTATGGTAATTATAATAAGATTCCCTCTGTTTTTGAGAATAGTGTTAAAGAATTTATGATCTCTCAAAAGAATTTTAATGCTTTGCTTGAAGAAAAACTGCTTAAAATTGATGATTTGGCTAGGAACGTTGATAGGATTTCGCTTGATGTTGATTCTTTGAAACTTATATCTACTCCTCCTAAGCATGATATCAATGAGTCTCTCAAATCCATGAGAATTTCTATTGATGAGTGCAAAGAAAGAACCGCTAGATTGCGTGCTAAGAAAGATTGCTTTGTAAAAGCGTGTTCTTCTAGTTTCCATGAAAATAATGATGAAGATCTAAAAGTTATTGATGTGTCCCCTATTAAATCTTTTTTTAGTAATATGAATCTTAATAATGATGGGACTGGAGATGAGTCAACTTTAGTTAAAAGGCGTCCCAATGATTCGGAGTTCTTAGGTCTTGATGCTATTGGTAAAAGTGGGATTGGAGAGGTCAAGACTTTAAATAGCATTGAATCCACTATCTTGGATTTCAAGGAATTTAATTATGATAATTGTTCTTTAATAGATTGTATTTCCTTGTGGCAATCCGTGTTGAATTCTCCTCATGCTTATAGTCAAAATAAAGCTTTTACCAAACATATTGTTGATGCTTTGATGCAATCCTATGATGAAAAACTTAATTTGGAAGTTTCTATACCTAGAAAACTTTATGATGAGTGGGAACCTACTATAAAGATTAAAATTAAAGATCATGAGTGTTATGCTTTGTGTGATTTGGGTGCTAGTGTTTCCATGATTCCGAAAACTTTATGTGATATTCTAGGTTTCCATGATCTTGATGATTGCTCTTTAAATTTGCACCTTGCGGATTTCACCATTAGGAAACCTATGGGAAGGATCAATGATGTTCTTATTGTTGCAAATAGGAATTATGTGCCCATAGATTTTTATCATTCTTGATATAGATTGCAACCTTTCTTGTCCTATTATTCTTGGTAGACCTTTCCTTAGAACGATTGGTGCGATTATTGATATGAAGGAAGGGAATATTAGATTCCAATTTCCATTAAGGAAAGGCATGAAGCACTTTCCAAGAAAGAAAGTTAAACTACCATATGAATCTATCATGCGAGCTACTTATGAATTGAGTGCCAAAGATGGCACTACTTAGATCTATCCTCGCTTTTATGCCTAGCTTGGGGCGTTAAACAATAGCGCTAGTTGGGAGGCAACCCAATTTTTATTTATTTATTTATTTTGCTTTTTGCTTCAGTTTAGTAATAAATTTTTCATCTACCTTATGTTTAGATGTGTTTTCATGTTTTAATTAGTGTTTGTGCCAAGTAGAACCTATAGGATAACATATGGTGATAGTTAATTTGATTCTGCTGAAAAACAGAAACTTTGCCCGCACAAAAATAATTTTAGTAATTCACAGAAGCTTGCTTTTGCGTTGATTCTTTTTGCTGTAGATCAATAGAAAAATTTCCCAGGACTTCCTATTTTGTTAGGATTTTTAGAGTTCAAGAAGTATTCGATAGTTACAGATTACTACAGACTGTTCTGTTTTTGATAGATTCTGTTCTTCGTGTGTTGTTTGCTTATTTTAATGCATCTATGGCTAGTATGTAGGGGTATGAACCATACAGAAGTTGGAATACAGTATGTTTAACACCAATATAAATAAAGAATGAGTTCATTACAGTACCCTATGTGGTGGTTTTTCTTTCTTGCACTAACGGAGCTTACGAGATTTCCTGTTGAGTTTTGTGTTGTGAAGTTTTCATGTTTTGGGTAAAGATTTGATGGACTATGGAATAAGGACTGGCAAGAGCCTAAGCTTGGGGATGCCCATGGCACCCCAAGATATTCAAGGATAACCAAAAGCCTAAGCTTGGGGATGCCCCGGAAGGCATCCCCTCTTTTGTCTTCGTCTATCGGTAACTTTACTTGGAGCTGTATTTTTATTCACCACATGATATGTGTTTTGCTTGGAGCGTCTTGTATGATATTAGTCTTTGCTTTTTAGTTTACCACAATCATACTTGCTGTACACACCTTTTGGGAGAAGCCCACTTGAATAGAATTTATTAGAATACACTATGTGCTTCACTTATATCTTTTGAGCTAAATAGTGTTTGCTCTAGTGCTTCACTTATATCTTTTAGAGCACGTCGGTGGATTGATTTTGTAGAAATTGTTGTTCTCTCATGCTTCACTTAAATTATTTTGAGTCTCTTAGAACAGCATGGTATTTGCTATGGTTACAAAATTGGTCCTAGAATGATGGGCATCCAAGTTGGGTATAATAACAACTATCATAGAAAGTGAATTGGATGTTATGATCAATTTGATACTTGATAATTGTTTTGAGATATAAAGGTGGTAATATTAGAGTCATGCTAGCTGGGTGATTATGAATTTAAAGAATACTTGGGTTGAAGTTTGTGATTCCCGTAGCATGCACGTATGGTGAACCGCTTTGTGATGAAGTTGGAGCACAATTTTATTTATTGATTGTCTTCCTTATGAGTGGCGGTCGGGGACGAGCGATAGTATTTTCCTACCAATCTATCCCCCTAGGAGCATGCGTGTAGTACTTTGTTTTCAATGGCTTGTAGATTTTTGCAATAAGTATATGAGTTCTTTATGACTAATGTTGAGTCCATGGATTATACGCACTCTCACCCTTGCACCATTGCTAGCCTCTCTTGTGCCGTGCAACTTTCACCGGTACCATACACCCACCATATACCTTCCTCAAAACAGCCACAATACCTACCTATTATGGCATTTCCATAGCCATTTCAAGATATATTGACATGCAACTTTTCACCGTTCCGTTTATATGACACGCATCATCATTGTCATATTGCTCTTTGCATGATCATGTAGTTGACATTGTATTTGTGGCAAGGCCACCTTCATAATTTTCATACATGTCACTCTTGATTCATTGCATATACCGGTACACCGCCGGAGGCATTCATATAGAGTCATATCTTGTTCTAAGTATCAAGTTGTAATCTTGAGTTGTAAAAAAATAAAAGTGTGATGATTTTCATTATTAGAGCATTGTCCCAGTGAGGAAAGGATGATGGATACTATTATTCCCCCACAAGTCGGGATGAGACTTCGGACTTAAAAAAAGATAAAGGCCAAATAAAAAAGAGAAAGGCCCAAAAAATGAGAGAAAAAGAGAGAAGGGACAATGCTACTATCCTTTTTACCGCACTTGTGCTTCAAAGTAGCACCATGATCTTCATGATAGAGAGTCTCCTATGTTGTCACTTTCATATACTAGTGGGAATTTTTCATTATAAGAACTTGGCTCGTATATTCCAATGATGGGCTTCCTCAAAATGCCGTAGGTCTTCGTGAGAAAGCGAGTTGGATGCACACCCACTTAGTTTCTTTTGTTGAGCTTTCATACATTTATAGCTCTAGTGTATCCATTTTATGGCAATACCTACTCACTCACATTGATATCTATTAATGGGCATCTCCATAGCCCGTTGATACGCCTAGTTGATGTGAGACTATCTTCTCCTTTTTGTCTTCTCCACAACCACCATTCTATTCCACATATAGTGCTACGTCCATGGCTCACGCTCACGTATTGCGTAAAAGATGAAAAAGTTTGATATTACTAAAGTATGAAACAATTGCTTGGCCTGTCATCGGGGTTGTGCATGATTAAATACTTTGTGTGATGAAGATAGAGCAACAGCCAGACTATATGATTTTGTAGGGATAACTTTATTTAGCCATGTTATTTTGAGAAGACATGATTGCTTAGTTAGTATGCTTGAAGTATTACTATTTCTTATGTCAATATGAACTTTTATTTTGAATCATTTGGATCTGAACATTCATGCCACAATAAAGAAAATTACATTGAGAATTATGTTAGGTAGCATTCCATATCAAAAAATTTGTTTTTATCATTTGCCTACTCGAGGACGAGCAGGAATTAAGCTTGGGGATGCTTGATACGTCTCCAACGTATCTATAATTTTTTATTGTTCCATGCTATTATATTACCCATTTTGGATGTTTATGGGCTTTACTTTACACTTTTATATCATTTTTGGGACTAACCTACTAACCGGAGGCCCAACCCGTATTGTTGTTTTTTTGCCTATTTCAGTGTTTCGAAGAAAAGGAATATCAAACGGAGTCCAAACGCAATGAAACCTTCGGGAACGATCTTTTTGGAAGAAATGCAAACCTCAAGACTTGGAGTGGAAGTCAAGCCACAAGTGAGGCGGCCACGAGGGTGCCCGGCGCCCCCCTACAATTGTGCACGCCCCCCACCCTCGTGGGCCCCTCGAGCGTCCATCGACCTACTTCTTCCTCCTATATATACCCACATACCCTGAAACTATCGAGGAGCACCACGAAAACCTAATTCCACCGCCGCAACCTTCTGTATCCGTGAGATCCCATCTTGGAGCCTTCGTCGGCGCTCCGCCGGAGGGGGAATTGACCATGGAGGGCCTCTACATCATCTCCAAGGCCTCTCCGATGAGTTATGAGTAGTTTACCGCAGACCTTTGGGTCCATAGTTATTAGCTAGATCGCTTCTTCTCTCTCTTTGAATCTCAATACAAAGTTCTCCTCGATCTTCTTTGAGATCTATTCGATGTAACTCTTTTTCTAGTGTGTTTGTCCAGATCTGATGAATTGTGGGTTTATGATCAAGTTTATCTATGAGAAATATTTGAATCTCCTCTGAATTCTTTTATGTGTGATTAAGTTATCTTTGCAAGTCTCTTTGAATTATCAGTTTGGTTTGGCCTACTAGCTTGATCTTTCTTGCAATGGGAGAAGTGCTTAGCTTTGGGTTCAATCTTGCGGTGTCCTTTCCCAGTGACAGCAGGGGCAGCAAGGCACGCATTGTATTGTTGCCATCGAGGATAAAAATATGGTGTTTATACCATATTGCATGAGTTTATCCCTCTAGATCATGTCATCTTTCTTAATGCGTTACTCTGTTCTTTATGAACTTAATACTCTAGATGCATCCTGGATAGCGGTCGATGTGTGGAGTAATAGTAGTAGATGTAGGCAGGAGTTGGTCTACTTGTCACGGACGTGATGCCTATATACATGATCATGCCTAGATAATCTCATAATTATTCTATTTTCTATCAATTGCTTGAAAGTAATTTGCTCACCCACCGTAATACTATGCTATCTTGAGAGAAGCCACTAGTAAAACCTATGGCCCCCGGGTCTATCTTCTATCATATAAGATTTCAATCTACTTTTATTTGCATCTTTTACTTTTCCAAACTATATCATAAAAATACCAAAAATATTTATCTTATCATATTATCTCTATCAAATCTCACTTTTGCAAGTGGTCGTGAAGGGATTGACAACCCCTTTATTGCGTTGGTTGCGAGTTCTTGTTTGTTTGTGTAGGTGCGTGGGACTTTTGAGGAGCCTCCTACTGGATTGATACCTTGGTTCTCAAAAACTGAGGGAAATACTTACGCTACTTTGCTGCATCACCCTTTCCTCTTCAAAGAAAACCAACGCAAGCTCAAGACGTAGCACCGCACATCCCGTTCCTCAAGAGGCTGGAATTCTTGAGGAGTTCATGCTATATATTGCTAATGCCGACCTCACCGACTTCATCGCAGATGACTGTGACCAGCACCAAATCCTCACGAACATCTTTGTTCAAAGCTTTACTTTCTTGCCTAGAAATAATCCTCTTGAAGTAAGCTTTGATTTATATATTGAAAACCATCAGATACCACTTACTAAATTTTGTAACATATGCATGATCCCTTCTGATGGGAGCTTGGCTGAGCCTAGGCCAGCCGAATTTGAGGCTTTTTGTCGCACTTTGACAGTGGGTGATGAGAGAGGAGTGTCAGCCATCACTGCCACTGGCTTACATTTTCCTGCTATTCGTTACTTTGCACTTTTCATTACCAAATGCTTGCTTGGTAGGGAGAAGGTGGGTGCACTTAGTTCACCAGACCTTTTGTTTTACGTCGTGCACTTAAGGACGACAACACGCATAGCTTGGGAGCTATCGTGGCTCGTCGCCTGCATCTTAATAAATCCCAGGGTAAAATACATGGTGGGATCTTTTCTACTCATTTGGCGGCCCATTTCAATGCTGGGATACGCCCTCACGATTACCCTCTGACCAAGGTTTACCTAGACTGTGCAGCCATGGTACATCATCACTTTCTTGCACATGATCATCTTAACATCGCCATTCCTTACAACCTGGTCTACAGTGTTGAAACTCGTGATGTTATTCCATTGCCCGCGCCTGCTTTATTTGATTCTGCTACCAGGGGCGGATATCGGATTATGCCTGCAGACATCATTGCCTACTAGAGCGCTCACGATGCTGCAGAGGCTGCGGAGGAGCCTCAGCAGGGAGATGAGTGGATGTCTGCTCCTCGGTATCCCTACTACCATCCAGGCTACTGATTGACTACCAAGTTAGGCCAAAAGATTAAGCTTGGGGGAATACGTGTTCTCACCAACATTACATTCATGTTCACATATCATTCCACTTGTTGGTGTTCACACTTTTTCATTGTATCATCCATGCTTAGATTTGTTTTCTTGCTTTCTTCTTGTGTGTTTGAATTTTTTTAGAAAAAACCAAAAAAATTAGTTGTAGTAATTTACTTTCCTTGCATGCTTAGTAGTAGCACTAAAAAGAAAACACAAAAAGATTTCTTCATTCTTCTTTTGCTTGTTGGGAGCTTTCCCGTGTAAATAGTTTTTCTCGTTTTTGCTTTTTCCTTGTATTTGCTTGTTCAAGAAAACCAAAAACTCCAAAAATATTTCAGTGTGTTTCTCTGAATTTCTTTTCCTTTTATTCGAGTCTTGTCAAGGAGAAGACCACAATGAAAATGTTGAGTGGCTCTCATATGAATAACTGTTGAACTAATAAGAGCACATTTTACCTTGTCTTCTCCTGTTGAATAAAATGTCTTGCAGATTCCAGCTTAGTCCATGGCACTCTTGTACTATTATTATTTTCTTATCGTTCGGTCATGCAAGTGAAAGGCAATAATGACGATATTCGATGAACTGGCCGTGGCAAAGAGAAACTGGTATGAATTCGACTTGTTCTGTTTGTGTAAATATGTTTAACCTACTATCCAGGCTTCAGCCCATTATGATTAAACATGTTTGCAATGACAATTAGAGATTATAGTTTCTCATGCCATGCATAAATAGCTAGGAGTGAATAATGATTTATCTTGGATTTCAACATAGCGTTAGAATGATTGTGATGTAGTATGATGATATGGTATCCTCCTGTGAATGTTCGAGTGGCTTGACCTGGCACATGTTCATGCATGTAGTTGAATCAAAACCAACATAGCCTCTATGATATTTATGTTCATGGTGTTCATATCCTACTCATGCTAGTGTCCAATGTTACTTATGCATAATGCATGGTTATGATCATTGTTGCTCTCTAACTGGTCGCTTCTCAATCTAATTGCTAGCCTTCGCCTGTACTAAGTGGGAATTCTTCTTGTATATCAAAAACCTTGAACCCAAAGTTATTCCTGATGAGTCCACCATACCTACCTATATGCGGTATTACCCTGCCGTCCTAAGTAAATTTGCATGTGCCACTTCTAAAAACTTCTAAAAATTATCCTTTTTGTGTGCCTGGATCGTTCATGGAACGACAGGAGGTGGTCGATATCTTCCACGCTAAGCGGGTTATTCTCAGGTTGAGTGTTTATTCACTCGCCATTGCACGAGAAAAGGGCGGTAATAGGGATGCCCAGTCCCAAACCGCAAACATGAAAAAGAGTTCATCTCTTAAATAATCAAACAAAAACTCCCAATGGAATCAAAACCTTTACTTTTATCGCTTGGGAACCGCCACTAGCATGCTTAGCATGGAAGATGTTGATAACTGATGGTCGTGAAGTGAATAAGAAGGGTGCATGTCTCAAAATATTATTTATCTCTGTTTTAAAAATTGAGCTTTGGCACCTCTGCAAATCACTACTTCCCTCTATGAAGGGACTTTCTATTTACTTTTATGTTGTGTCATCACCTTCTCAAACAAGCGCCAGAAACTGAGTAGAGCCCAGCTATCATGATTTATGCATTGTGTGTAGCTAATGTTGGGTGCATCATGACTGGATCTTTTCTACCATGAATTACAATGTTTAGTCGTTGCTTGAACTTTGGAGGTGCTCTGCATTTATGTTTTGCGGTCTCGGAAAGGGCTAGCGAGATACCACTATTGTCATATTATATCATGGTTGTTTTGACAACACATTGTTGTTTGAGATCTATTATTATTGCTCGCTGGCTGATTATGTCATTGATATGAGTTAATATAATCTTTAAGAGTTATCGTTGACATGGTTAGTTATAATGCTGGATGAAAACCTGGGTGCTATTTAATCTTATTTATGCAAACAAGAGCAAAAGAATCCGTAAAAGTTTTTCTTTCTCACTTTCAGTTTATCAACTGAATTGCTTCAGGACAAGTAGAGGTTTAAGATTGGGGGAGTTGATACGTCTCCAATGTATCTACTTCTCATGTTTTTCCTCTTGTTTTGGACTCTAATTTGCATGATTTGAATGAAACTAACCCCGGGCGGACGTTGTTTTCAGCAGAACTACCATGGTGTTGTTTTTGTGTAGAAATAAAAGTTCTCGGAATGAAACGAAACTTTGCGAAGATTTTGGAATAAATGAGAATTACTGGAGCCAAGACCCACCAGAGAGGGGCTCCTGGGTGGGCACAACCCACTAGGGCGTGCCCCCCTCTCCTGGCGCGCCCAGGTGGGTTGTACCCACCTAGTAGACCTGCAGACCTCAACCCTGACACTATAAATTCCTATTTTCAGAGAAAAAATGAGGAAAAAAATAATTATCGCATTTCACGAGACGCCGCCGCCAAGCCATGTTCTTCCTCGGGAGGGCAGATATGGAGTCCGTTTGGGGCTCCAGAGAGGAGGATCTTCGTTCTTCGTCATCACCAACCAATCTCCATCGCCAATTCCATGATACTCCCCACCGGGAGTGAATAATTCCTTTGTAGGCTCGTTGGTCGGTGAGGAGTTGGATGAGATTCATCATGTAATCTAGTTAGTTTAAAAAGGGCCTGATACCTAGTATCCACTATCTTCTTAGATTGATGTTGCTATGACTTTGCTATGCTTGTCACTTTGGGCCCGGGTGCCATGAACTCAAAGCTGAACCGTTTATGAATTCATCATTATATCCATGTTTTAGATCCGCTCTTGCAAGTTATAGTCACCTACTACGTGTTATGATCCGACAACCCCGGAGAGACAACAACCGGGCCCACTCTTGGTGATGATCGTAGTTTGAGGAGTTCTTGTATTCACTATGTGCTAATGCTTTGTTCCGGTTCTCTATTAAAAGGAGGCCTTAATATCCCTTAGTTTCCAATATGGACCCCGCTACCACCGGATGGTAGGACAAAAGATGTCATGCAAGTTATTTTAATAAAGCACGTATGACTATTTACGGAATACATGCCTACATTATATCAATGAACTGGAGCTAGTGCCGTATCGCCCTAGGTTATGACTGTCACATGATGAATATCATCCAACAAGTCACCGATCCAATGCCTACGAATTTATCATATATTGTTCTTGCCGCGTTACTATTGCTATCATCACTGTCACACTTGCTACGAATTACTGTTATCACTATTACTATTACTATTGCTGCTGCTACTACTATCAAAACTATAAAACTACTTTGCTACTGATCACTTTGTTGCAGATAATTAATCTCCAGGTGTGATTGAATTGACAACTCAGCTGCTAATACCTTCAAATATTCTTTGGCTCCCCTTGTGTCGAATCTATAAATTTGGGTTGAATAGTCTACCCTCGAAAACTGTTGCGATCCCCTATACTTGTGGGTTATCAATCTGCTCAAATCATCTGTGAAGGTCAGAAAATAACGGTAGCTGCCGCGAGCCTCAACACTCATCGGACCGCATACATCGGTATGTATTATTTCCAATAAGTCAGTGGCTCGCTCCATTGTTCCGGAGAACGGAGTCTTAGTCATCTTTCCCATGAGGCATGGTTCGCAAGCATCGAGTGATTCATAATCAAGTGGTTCCAAAAGCCCATCAGCATGGAGTTTCTTCATGTGCTTTACACCAATATGACCTAAATGGCAGTGCCACAAATAAGTTGCACTATCATTACTAACTTTGCATCTTTTGGCATCAATATTATGAATATGTGTATCACTATGATCGAGATTCAACAAAAATAGACCACTCATCAAGAGTTCATGACCATAAAAGATATTACTCATATAAATAGAACAACCATTATTCTCCGATTCAAATGAATAACCGTCTCGCATCAAACAAGATCCAGATATAATGTGCATGCTCAACGCTGGCACAAAATAACAATTATTCAGGTCTAAAACTAATCCCGAAGGTAGATGTAGAGGTAGCCTGCTGACGGCGATCACATCGACCTTGGAACCATTTCTGACGCACATAGTCACCTCGTTCTTAGCCAATCTTCATTTAATCTGTAGCCCCTGTTTCGAGTTGCAAATATGAGCAACATAACCAATATCAAATACCCAGGCGCTACTACGAGCATTAGCAAGGTACACATCAATAGCATGTATATCAAGTATACCTTTCACTTTGCCATCCTTCTTATCCGCCAAATACTTGGGGCAGGTCCGCTTCCAGTGACCAGTCCCTTTGCAGTAGAAGCACTCAGTTTCAGGCTTAGGTCCAGACTTGGGCTTCTTCCCAGGAGCAGCAACTTGCTTTCTATTCTTCTTGAAGCTCCCCTTCTTCCCTTTGCCCTTTTTCTTGAAACTAGTGGTCTTGTTAACCATCAACACTTGATGCTCCTTCTTGATTTCTACCTCCACAGCCTTTAGCATCGCGAAGAGCTCGAGAATCGTCTTTTCCATCCCTTGCATATTATAGTTCATCATGAAGCCTTTATAGCTTGGTGGCAGTGATTGAAGAACTCTGTCAATGACACTATCATCAGGAAGATTAACTCCCAGCTGAGTCAAGTGGTTATGGTACCCAGACATTCTGAGTATGTGTTCACTGACCAAACTATTCTCCTCCATCTTGCAGCTATAAAACTTGTTGGAGACTTCATATCTCTCAACTCAGGCATTTGCTTGAAATATTAACTTCAATTCCTGGAACGTCTCATATGCTCCATGACGTTCAAAACGTCTTTGAAGTCCCGATTCTAAGCCATAAAGCATGGCACACTGAACTATCGAGTAGTCATCAGCTCTAGTCTGCCAGACGTTCATAACATCCGGAGTTGCTCATGCAGTGGGCCTTGCACCTAGCGGTGCTTCCAGGACGTAATTCTTCTTGCAGCAATGAGGATAATCCTCAAGTTACGGATCCAGTCCATGTAATTGCTACCATCATCTTTCAACTTAGTTTTCTCTAGGAACGTATTAAATTCAAGGGAATGATAGCATGGGCCATTGATTTACAACAACATAGATATGCAAAAACTATCAGGACTAAGTTCATGATAAATTAAAGTTCAATTAATCATATTACTAAAGAACTCCCACTTAGATAGACATACCTCTGGTCATCTAAATGATCATGTGATCCATATCAACTAAACCATGTCCGATCATCATGTGAGATGGAGTAGTTTTCAATGGTGAACATCTCTATGCTGATCATATCTACTATATGATTCATGTTCGACCTTTTGGTCTCAGTGTTCCGAGGCCATATCTGAATATGCTAGGCTCGTCAAGTTTAACCCGAGTACTCTGCACGTGCAAAACTGGCTTGCGCCCGTTGTACGTGAACGTAGAGCTTATCACACCCGATCATCACGCGGTGTCTCGGCACGACGAACTGTAGCAATGGTGCATACTCAGGGAGAACACTTACACCTTGAAACTTAGTGAGGGATCATCTTATAATGCTACCGTCGTACTAAGCAAAATAAGATGAATAAAAGATAAACATCACATGCAATCAAAATATGTGACACGATATGGCCATCATCATCTTGTGCCTTTGATCTCCATCTCCAAAGCACCATCATGATCTCCATCATCACTGGATGACACCTTGATCTCCATCGTAGCGTCATTGTTGTCTCGTCAACTATTGCTTCTACGACTATCGCTACCACTTAGTGATAAAGTAAAGCAATTACATGGCGATTGCATTTCATACAATAAAGCGACAACCATAAGGCTCTTGCCAGTTGCCGATAACTTGTACAAAACATAATCATCTCATATAATAACTTATATCGCATCATGTCTTGACCATATCACATCACAACAAGCCCTGCAAAAACAAGTTAGACATCCTCTACTTTGTTGTTGCAAGTTTTATGTGGCTACTACGGGCTTCTAGCAAGAACCATTCTTACCTACGCATCAAAACCACAACGATTTTTTGTCAAGTGTGTTGTTTTAACCTTCAACAAGGACCGGTCGTAGTCAAACTCGATTCAACTAAAGTTGGAGAAACAGACAACCGCCAGCCACCTGTGTCCAAAGCATGTCAGTAGAACCGGTCTCATGAATGTTGTCACATCCCTAGTTCTGGTATGCAGTAGGCTAGTCCTTCATGTGTGCATCATGTTTAAGTTTCAACTAAAGTTGAAATGGGGATTGATCAAACCCTAGCATCAGAAAGAATCCAACTAGGATCAAAATGAAATATTTTCAATGAACCCAAAATGCCCTTTGGAAATGTTCATCATTTCTGATAAAGGTTAAAACCTCTGCCAAAAATGATGAACATATTTCTAGGTCATTTCTGGATTTTTGAATTAAATCATATTGTATTTGATTTTGGGCATTTAAATACTATAAAATATTTTAAATGCTCAAATAATCATAAACTAAAATGTTTACTGTTGGATATATTCTAAAAAGTAGCCATGATTAGTTTCATGATTTTTGGAAGTGCCTAGATATTTTTAATAAAGCCCAACAGATACAGAAATAAAAGAAAACATAAACAATAAATAAAAGAGAGAGAGAGATTTTACCTGGGCCACTTACCTGGCCGCAGCCCACCTGGCAGGCCCAGCACTGTGCTGGCCCATGCCAGCTAGCTGCTTCGTCCTCGCCAGGCAGGCACAGAGGTGACGCCGACGAGCACGAGCTCGCCACGGCGCCACCTGCTTGCCGCCTGCGCCCCTGGACACCTGGGTGATCTCCATGTCGCTGCTCCGACCCCGTGGACACCTCATTCTCCCCCCTGCTCTCTCCCTCGCCATTCCCCATCCTACCCGAACGGGTTCGTCGCTGCCGTTCGTCACCACCGCGGCCACCGCCTCCCCCTCGCCTCTCCTACATGCCCAGAAGCTCCGCCACCATCGTCTATGCCTCTCTGTCGACTCACGCGACGCCAAATGCCCGAAGCGCCGGCCCTGTCGCCGTCTTCAACCTCGGACCGCCGGAGATCCCTCTCGCCGCCCCGCTCGCTCCGGTGCTTCCCCGAGCACGCCGAGGCCACCTCTGCAACCGTTGTGAGCTCACGGACTGATTCCCCCTCCTCCCCTACTCGCGCTCATGCTCTAGCTCCGTTCCCCCCTCCGCCAGAACTTGCCGCCGCCGCGAATGTCGACGTCGTTGTTACAGTGGGCCAATGCCGCGTATGAGCACCTAGTCGAGTTCCTGCTGCCCCGTAGCCTCTGCCCGTGCTCTTCGTTTGCTCTAAATCAAGCTGCAGCCCCGCGCCCGTGCTAGCCCGAATTCCGGCTGCCGCCACGAGATCGACTCCGGCGAGCTCGCTCCACCCCATCTCCTACCTCTTGGCCTAACAGACACACGCGAGCCCCAGCATCACATAGGATCAAACCGTGGACGATTTGGTCGACCGTGGGCGATTTCCGAAGCCCTCCGCTGTCTCTGTCGTTGTCGGCGATGAGCCGTGGACCAGGTCCGGCGGGTTTGACCCCGCTGACCAGGGTTTGACCTCCCCCCGTGTGTCACTGACGCGTGGGCCACCCCCTGACATTTTAATTGGTATTAGTTTAACACTAATTAACCTAGGTTAGTTAGCTGATTAGTCGCTGACTAGTGGTCCCCGGCCCCACAAACAGTTTAGTTAGAATTAACTTAAGGCTAATTAACTTGGTTAATTAGTTGTGCCACTGACCAGTGGACCCCGCTGGTCAGATTTCACCGGGCCGTGCCCCGTTGACCTGCTGACGTCATTCTAACGTCAGGCTGACGCAGTAGTTGATTTTCTGGTTTTAAAATAAATCAGAAAATCCAGAAAAAGGCCTAAACTTCTAAAAATCATAGAAAATCAACCGTAACTCCAAATGAAATAATTTATATATGAAAAATGATCAGAAAAATCCAATCCATCAATCTGTACCATTTTCATGCATGTTAGAACAACTTATAGCTGCTGTTTAGCACAAATCATATAAATGGCATTTGAATTTCACATATGGAGTTTGGATTTGAACTTAGGGTTCAAACCAACTTCATTTAACTTTGTTGCTAGCTGCATTAGCTCAAAACACCAGCATGTTGCCATGTCATGATCATGCACCATAATGTGCATTGCATTGATTGTGTTTCCTCTCTGTTGCCGGTAATTGTTCCCTCTCGATAGACGTGGTTGCGACGATGAGTTCGATGACACTGATGAAGAACTATACTATCTTCAGAAGTGCCAGGCAAGCAAAACCCCCTTGTTCATTCCGATACAATCCTACTCCCTCGCTCCTGCTCTCTTTTACTGCATTAGGACAACACCGATTCATCTGTTACTTTCTGCGGTAGCTGAACCCCTTTATCCTTTGCATGACCTGTCATTGCCACAGTAAATAGATGAAACCCACTAGCATGAGTAGGAGTTGTTTGAGCCCTGTTGTGCCTACTCATTCATGCTTGTTTGTCATGCCTGCTACTTCTTACAGTTGAGTCAGGTCTGATTCGTCGGGAATGAATTGGAGGTGTGTAAACATGTCCTACTTGTGTGAGCTAAGTGTGTGAACACGATTTGGTAAAGGTAGCGGTGAGAGGCCATGTAGGATTACATGGTGGGTTGTCTCATTGCAGCCGTCCTCAGGAACTGAGTTCTGTGTTTGTGATCCATGAACAGTTACTACCACACATTGGGTTCTGGTAACTCGACCCCTCTCGGCTTATTAATCAACTCGATCTCTGTCCAGGAGTTGCAACTAGTTTCTGGTGTTTGTAGGTAGTGTTAGTAGTCTACCAAGTGGCACCCGGTACAGGTGGGCTTGGGACAGACTAGGCACAGTGGCACGGTGTACCAAGTGGCACCCGGATGGTGGGCTTGGGAACCCTGCTCACATCGTTTGGGGCCGTGAGCGACACACCGGCCGGATCTCCTTGCGGATGGAACCCGAATAGGCGATAAACCTGGACGAGAGACTTGTGTGGTTCGTCGGGTCGTGGCCGACTTCCTCGCCAGGCTTCCGCTTGAAGGTTGCCGAGATACATGACGTGTACATGGCGGTAAGTGGAGAGAGCGTGTGTGAATAAGTACACCCCTGCAGGGTTAATATGATCTATTCGAATAGCCGTGTCCGCGGTAAAGGACTTCTGGGTTGCCTGTACAGTTCATAGACAAGTGAAAGTGGATACTCTAAAATACACAAGATAAGCGTGAGTGCTATGGATGGCGTTCTCGTAGGGAGACGGGAGCGGATCCATAGTGGTGTACTGATATGGTGAATATGTGGACTCGTGTGCGCCACCTCAAAAGAGTTACTTGCAGTCGTAGTTCAGGATAGCCACCGAGTCAAAGCTGGCTTGCTGTAGTTAAACCCCATCACCCTTTGTTGATAATGATGCATATGTAGTTAGTTCTGATGTAAGTCTTGCTGGGTACATTTGTACTCACGTTTGCCTATTTTATGTTTTTGCAGAGAGACTTCAGTCTCGCTAGTAGTTCCGCTTGGACTTCGACGTTTAGCTTGTTACCTCAGCTACGATCTTGTGCCCTCGGTAGGATCTGGTAGATAGTCAGGCTTCTCAGCCTTTTTCATTTGTAGATGTCTATACTCAGACATGTTAAGCTTCCGCATGTGCTTTGACTTGTATGCTCTGATTGTTGGGTCATGAGACCCATGTTTGTATTATCTCGCTCCTCGGAGCCTATTGATTGAAATACTTGAGTTGTAGAGTCATGTTGTGATGCCATGTTGTATTTGCACGTATCGAGCATATTGTGTGTATGTTATTGAAATGCTTGGTATGTGTGGGATCTGACTATCTAGTTGTTTATCCTTAGTAGCCTCTCTTACCGGGAAATGTCTCCTAGTATTTCCACTGAGGCATGGTAGCTTGCTACTGCTCCGGAACACTTAGGCTGGCCGGCATGTGTCCTTCTTCGTTCCTGTGTCTGTCCCCTCGGGGAAATGTCACGCGATGAATTCCGGAGTCCTGTTAGCCCGCTACAGCCCGGTTCACCGGAGTCCTGCTAGCCCAGTGCTACAGCCTGGATTCACTCGCTGATGACCGACATGTTCGTTGTTGGGTCATGTATGCCTGTCCCTATAAGTTAGTGCCACTTTGGGTTCATGACTAGCCATGTCATCCCGGGTTCTTTGTCATATGGATGCTAGCAGCACTATCATATACGTGAGCTAAAAGGCGCAAACGGTCCCGGGCCAGGTAAGGTGGCACCCATGGGAATACCGTGCGTGAGGCCTCAAAGTGATATGATGTGTTACATGCTAGATCGATGTGACTTAGGATCGGGGTCCTGACAGCTTTGGTATCAGAGCTTGACTGCCTGTAGGATTACCAAGCCAAACTGGTCGAAGTTGAGTCTAGAAATGCTTTAGTTATATAAGGGAATTGATTGTGGGATGGAATGTAATGCTCTTTTTACTCCTTTACCTTCATGCCTTCTGATCTAAGTCATCCTATCTTTCCTACGGGGTTAAGGAACTAGGCTTTCTCTTCTTTCTATTATGATCACGTGTTACTAAATCCGTAGACTCATAAGATTGGTGGATTCAAGCCTCAGTTCAGTTCCTACTATCTCTGTGTATTGATAGTTGATCTCAAAACCTTGATATTATGATGATCGAGTAGTTATGCCACCATTTTTGTAGCTTGTCTCAAATATTTTCGAGCATTTACAGCCGTTATGCTGTCCGAGTCATCCCAGGTTTCTAAATAATCTGAAGCATTTGCAACATCCCTTCCTGCCGTTTCGATGTCCCTTTGGGCCAGATTAACCACACTAATCAGTGAGTTGAGGTACTCTGTTGCCTTGAAATATATGTTGGAGTTATTATTATGACCCTAGGTGTCTTAGAGTGCCACCTAGTAATCGAACCATGTTTTGCATTCCCGGTGTGATGATTCTGGCCATTATTCTTGAAAGCATCCCGTGATGCCATTTAGTCAGTAGGTATTCTACTCCTTGGTTTTTGAACCCGAGATTCACCCTACCTACTTCTTGTTGGTAGCATTTGCTAGTTCCTTTAGGTTATTAGTGACCTTGGCGATAGTCCTCGAGGTCCGTGGTATTTCCTTCTTCCAAATACCATGAACCATTCTTGGTAGAAGTTCTTTTGAACCGAAAGATCACAACAAAAGTGCTCTCGATGAGTTCTCCATTCTATATTGTGAATCTGCCAGTCCTTCCTCTTCAGCACGGGTTATCCGGAAGAAATATGTTGAACTTGTTCGACATACTAACCTAAGCATCCACAACTCAGAAAATCGTATGTTATTTTGAGTTGTCCCATTCTAGTTGTCTTCCGACCCTCGTCTATCAATTGATAGTCAAGAGTATGTGTGCATTCGTTCGTCGATGCCTATTATTTTTGTGGTCCATAGAGCCATTCTATTTCAGAATGACTAGGAGAAACAAACTCCAGTACCTCATCCATATCTAGGATTGGGTCAAAGTAGTTGTATTTCGCAGATCAAAATGCCAATCCAGCTTTTGATTCTGTTCTACCCTTAAGTATTACCGTCTTATGTCAAGAATGTCATGGGAATTGCACACAATCTTATGAATTCTTGATACAGTGATACCTCTCGCCATCGTTATTCATTCCTTGGTTCCTGTGTTGTTGTGACCGGAATACCTTCAAGTGAATCATGATGTGTGAAATCAATACTCCTAGCAACTTGTTGCTTGGTAGTAAATGGACAATATTCTCATTCTTAGCGTGTTGGTTATTGAATCATCACCCTAAGGTTGATCGTGCTACCTAGTCCACTTTCCTGGTGCACTCCTCGATTGATGAGTTAGGATTTTGTTAAGTCCTCGCTTATTTGATCATGTCGTCTTGCCCTAAAAAGCAAGATTGTTCTCGAGCTTAGTAACATATCGGTGGTTCGTGATTTTCCGAATATCTTCTCGGAAGTATCGCCAGGTTGTCTCCTGACTATTATGTTGAGCTCGTGATCAAGTTGGTTTCTTGTAAACCACCCCTTCTCCAAGAATCTGTGTTGGATACCCCTGAGCTAGTTGGTTGAGCTAGACAACAACTAGGAGAGTTGGAAGATGAAAGCTTGTCCCGCTTAGTTCATTTCCATAGGGATATCCTTGCGTTTGTGTGTTTGTTGAAGAAAGATGATATCTTCATCGATTGATCCTCGTGATCAGTTGTCGATGCTATGTCTTATCCAATCCTTAATTTGATTATGGGCTATTCTCAAATCAAATCAGAACCAACAATGGTTGTAATGTTGTCTTACTCGTGGTTGTCTCCTCGAGCATACACCATTACATCCTTTGGTCTGACCAATGCTATCACCGTGTTCACACAATTGTGGAACTCCAATTATATGGAAACCTGAATGAATTGTTGTTGAGCCCATCAGCAACATTGTTATCTTCTTCATGATCTGTGTTGAACATCCAGCTAGTATTGGAAACTTTTATAAGCGTTATCTTCATGACCCGTTCGTGAAGCATATGTTTGGACGAAAGAAGTGAGTCCCTCTAATTCATGTGCATTTGATGCAAGTTGCCGCCATGAGTTTGGGAAGGCTTGTTTTACCTCCTCCGGAATCATCCCAAGTCAGTCATGCACGTGCAAAGTAATCTGTGGTCTGTTAGACTGGTCATCTTCGTTCCATATGAACTTCGTAGCACACTAAGCCACTGATTGATTTGTTCAAGGAAAAGAAGTCTAGCACGCGTAAAGACTTCGAAATCCTTGATGATGGTTCCCCACCTGAACTCGGTAGTGTTTTATTATAAGACTACTACATGGTCATGCTTGTCTTGGACAACATGTTCACATGTATGTAGCAGAACCAACTCATATTTTGGAGCTTGCTATCGTAGTTCATTCCCCGAGAATCTCGCAACGTCATCTCGTCGATTTGTGTTGCAAACTTTCATTTTTCTTTCTAGACTTGATGAGTCTGGAATGTCCTGACCCCAACCAGATCTGAATCTCAGGCAGATATGATGGTTGGGACAATTCCCAAGAACTACTATATTGGTCTCTCTGTAACCCGGTAAAGTGGATGTCGTGGCCAACGCACCCAGCCGGAAGACCTATTGTTGTAGTATCTTGATTAAGGAAGTTGGCCACCTCCCCATAAGGACTTCATACGATTTACCCCCTAGTTGTGCCTTATGATTTTTGGTGTTCCCAAAGTCTGACCTTTTACTTGATGTTCTAGATATCAAACCATATCTATGAATGGGTTACACTAGCACATCAAGGAGAACATTAGAAGCGGAGTGCTAAATGTCTCTCGGTCGATCATCCAGATTTTGTCCCCTTGTCCCCACCAAGGTGAAATCTGAGAAGGTGTTATCTTCCTTTGCATCTGCATCTTCCACGGGTATTCATCATGGTAGTATGTTGTGTTGTCAGGATCCTTGTCACGGATGTTGGTAAAACCTTGATGAATATGGAAATGCTCAAGTTCTTGAGGGCATGCTCAGACACTAGGTTATATCCTCGGTATCGATTGGAATGTGCCTTCCGTTTGTCAAGTTGTCTTATAACTCTAGTTTCCGTTCCAAACTGAGTATGCCATTCTTTCGAACTTCTCCAAATGATCGATAGTAATTTGCCTTAAGCTGGTATAAAGAGTTTCAATGATCTTTGAATCAAAGGTAATTCTTTTTGCCACTTAAGGGATGATTCTACGAGTCACCTCCTCTAAGATGTCTCGTTTTGGTATCATGGCAACTCAAATCCTCGCTACGTTGACAACCGTTCACCACCCTTTTAAGTGTGGAATTGTTGTCTACCTAGTGAACCCTCGTCATCTGTTCCACTCCATCCCTCTAGATGGGTGCTTCGTGTCTCAGCTCGAGAGATGTTGCTATGTCTCATTCTGTCAATTGATCCTGAGTTGTTCGATCTTCGAGAAGATCGATCCTTCTAGAGTTTTCCTTTTCCTCTCGTTGTCATGTTGGTTGGAGTCCCTAGAGCAAGACATTGAGATAAAGATGGTGATCGAGTCAACGTTCTTATGAAGAGCAACCTGGATCATGAAGATTGTGTTAGTTTGTGCCCCCCCCCTTCATCTTACCCTACGCTTGAATCTCGGGACGAGATTCTTGTTTAGTGGGGGTGAGCTGTCACATCCCTAGTTTTGGTATACAGTAGGCTAGTCCTTCATGTGTGCATCATGTTTAAGTTTCAATTAAAGTTGAAATGGGGATTGATCAAACCCTAGCATCAGAAAGAATCCAACTAGGATCAAAATGAAATATTTTCAATGAACCCAAAATGCCCTTTGGAGATGTTCATCATTTCTGATAAAGGTTAAAACCTCTGCCAAAAATGATGAACATATTTCTAGGTCATTTCTGGATTTTTGAATTAAATCATATTGTATTTGATTTTGGGCATTTAAATACTATAAAATATTTTCAATGCTCAAATAATCATAAACTAAAATGTTTATTGTTGGATATATTCTAAACAGTAGCCATGATTAGTTTCATGATTTTTGGAAGTGCCTAGATATTTTTAATAAAGCCCAACAGATACAGAAATAATAGAAAACAGAAACAATAAATAAAAGAGAGAGAGATTTTACCTGGGCCACTTACCTGGCCGCAGCCCACCTGGCAGGCCCAGCACTGTGCTGGCCCATGCCAGCCAGCTGCTTCGTCCTCGCCAGGCAGGCACAGAGGTGACGCCGATGAGCGTGAGCTCGCCACGGCGCCACCTGCTTGCCGCCCGCGCCCCTAGACACCTGGGTGATCTCCACGTCACTGCTCCGACCCCGTGGACACCTCATTCTCCCCCACTGCTCTCTCCCTCGCCGTTCCCCATCCTACCCGAACGGGTTCGTCGCCGCCGTTCGCCACCACCGTGGCCACCGCGTCCCCCTCGCCTCTCCTAGATGCCCAGAAGCTCCGCCACCATCGTCTACGCCTCTCTGTCGACTCACGCGATGCCAAACGCCCGAAGCGCCGGCCCTGTCGCCATCTTCAACCTCGGACCACCGGAGATCCCTCTCGCTGCCCCGCTCGCTCCGGTGCTTCCCCGAGCATGCCGAGGCCACCTCTGCAACCGCTGTGAGCTCACGGACTGATTCCCCCTCCTCCCCTGCTTGCATTCATGCTCTAGCTCCGTTCCCCACCTCCGCCGGAACTTGCCGCCGCCATGAATGTCGCCGTCGTCGTTACAATGGGCCAACACCGCGTATGAGCACCTGGTCAAGTTCCTGCTGCCCCGTAGCCTCTGCCTGCGCTCTTCGTTTGCTCAAAATCGAGCTGCAGCCCCGCGCCCGTGCTAGCCCGAATTCCGGCCGCCGCCACGAGCTCGACTCCGGCGAGCTCGCTCCACCCCAGCTCCTACCTCTTGGCCTAACAGACGCGCGCGAGCCCCAGCTACACATAGGATCAAACCGCGGTCGATTTGGTCGACCGTGGGTGATTTCCGAAGCCCTCCGCCGTCTCTATCGTTGCCGGCGACGAGCCGTGGACCAGGTCCGGCGGGTTTGACCCCGCTGACCAGGGTTTGACCTCCCCCCATGTGTCACTGACACGTGGGCCACCCCCTGACATTTTAATTGGTATTAGTTTAACACTAATTAACCTTGGTTAGTTAGCTGATTAGTCGCTGACTAGTGGGCCCCGGCCCCACAAACAGTTTAGTTAGAATTAACTTAAGGCTAATTAACTTGGTTAATTAGTTGTGCCACTGACCAGTGGACCCCTCTGGTCAGATTTCACCGGGTCGTGCCCCGTTGACCTGCTGACGTCATTCTAACGTCAGGCCGACGCAGTAGTTGATTTTCTGGTTTTAAAATAAATCAGAAAATCCAGAAAAAGGCCTAAACTTCTAAAAATCATAGAAAATCAACCATAACTCCAAATGAAATAATTTATATATGAAAAATGATCAGAAAAATCCAATCCATCCATCTGTACCATTTTCGTGCATGTTAGAACAACTTACAGCTGCTGTTTAGCACAAATCATATAAATGGCATTTGAATTTCACATATGGAGTTTGGATTTGAACTTAGGGTTCAAACCAACTTCATTTAACTTTGTTGCTAGCTGCATTAGCTCAAAACACTAGCATGTTGCCATGTCATGATCATGCATCATAATGTGCATTGCATTGATTGTGTTTCCTCTCTGTTGCCGGTAATTGTTCCCTCTCGATAGACGTGGTTCCGACGATGAGTTCGATGACACCGATGAAGAACTATACTATCTTCAGAAGTGCTAGGAAAGCAAAAACCCCTTGTTCATTCCGATACAATCCCACTCTCTCGCTCCTGCTCTCTTTTATTGCATTAGGACAACACTGATTCATCTGTTACTTGCTGCGGTAGCTGAACCCCTTTATCCTTTGCATGACCTGTCATTGCCATAGTAATTAGATGAAACCCACTAGCATGAGTAGGAGTTGTTTGAGCCCTATTGTGCCTACTCATTCATGCTTGTTTGTCATGCCTGCTACTGCTTAGAGTTGAGTCAGGTCTGATTAATCGGGAATGAATTGGAGGTGTGTAAACATGTCCTACTGTGTGTGAGCTAAGTGTGTGAACACGATTTGGTAAAGGTAGCGGTGAGAGGCCATGTAGGAGTACATGGTGGGTTGTCTCATTGCAGCCGTCCTTAGGAACTGAGTTCTGTGTTTGTGATCCATGAACAGTTACTACCACACATTGGGTTCCGGTAACTCGACCCTTTCGGCTTATTAATCAACTCGATCTCTGTCCAGGAGTTGCAACTAGTTTCTGGTGTTTGTAGGTAGTGTTAGTAGTCTACCAAGTGGCACCCGGTACAGGTGGGCTTGGGACAGACTAGGCACAGTGGCATGGTGTACCAAGTGGCACCCAGATGGTGGGCTTGGGAACCCTGCTCACATCGTTTGGGGTCGTGAGCGACACCCCACCCGGATCTCCTTGCGGATGGAACCCGAATAGGCGATAAACCTGGACGAGAGACTTGTGTGGTTAGTCAGGTCGTGGCCGACTCCCTCGCCAGGCTTCCGCTTGAAGGTTGCTGAGATACATGACGTGTACATGGCGGTAAGTGGCGAGAGCGTGTGTGAAGAAGTACACCCCTGTAGGGTTAATATGATCTATTCAAATAGCCGTGTCCGCGGTAAAGGACTTCTGGGTTGCCTGTACAGTTCATAGACAAGTGAAAGTGGATACTCTAAAATACACAAGATAAGCGTGAGTGCTATGGATGGCGTTCTCGTAGGGAGACAGGAGAGGATCCATAGTGGTGTACTGATATGGTGAATATGTGGACTCGTGTGCGCCACCTCAAAAGAGTTACTTGCAGTCGTAGTTCAAGATAGCCACCGAGTCAAAGCTGGCTTGCTGCAGTTAAACCCCGCCACCCTTTGTTGATAATGATGCATATGTACTTAGTTCTGATGTAAGTCTTGCTGGGTACATTTGTACTCACGTTTGCCTATTTTATGTTTTTGCAGAGAGACTTCAGTCTCGCTAGTAGTTCCGCTTGGACTTTGATGTTTAGCTTGTTACCTCAACTACGATCTTGTGCCCTCGGCAGGATCTGGTAGATAGTCAGGCTTCTCAGCCTTTTTCATTTGTAGATGTCTGTACTCGGACATGTTAAGCTTCCGCATGTGCTTTGACTTGTATGCTCTGATTGTTGGGTCATGAGACCCATGTTTGTATTATCTCGCTCCTCGGAGCCTATTGATTGAAATACTTGAGTTGTAGAGTCATGTTGTGATGCCATGTTGTATTTGCACATATCGAGCATATTGTGTGTATGTTATTGAAATGCTTGGTATGTGTGGGATCTGACTATCTAGTTGTTTATCCTTAGTAGCCTCTCTTACCGGGAAATGTCTCCTAGTGTTTCCACTGAGCCATGGTAGCTTGCTACTGCTCCGGAACACTTAGGCTGGCCGGCATGTGTCCTTCTTCGTTCCTGTGTCTGTCCCCTCGGGGAAATGTCACGCGATGAATTCTGGAGTCCTGTTAGCCCGCTACAGCCCGGTTCACCGGAGTCCTGCTAGCCCAGTGCTACAGCCTGGATTCACTCGCTGATGACTGACACGTTCGTTGTTGGGTCATGTATGCCTGTCCCTGTAAGTTAGTGCCACTTTGGGTTCACAACTAGCCATGTCAGCCCGGGTTCTTTGTCATATGGATGCTAGCGGCACTATCATATACGTGAGCCAAAAGGCGCAAACGGTCCCGGGCCAGGTAAGGTGGCACCCGTGGGAATACCGTGCGTGAGGCCGCAAAGTGATATAATGTGTTACATGCTAGATCGGTGTGACTTAGGATCGGGGTCCTGACAAACGTGGTCATGTAATGTTGGTCCGGGCCGCTTCATCCAACAATACCGCCGAATCAAAGTAAGACGTTGGTGGTAAGCAGTATGACTATTATCACCCACAACTCTTTGTGTTCTACTCGTGCATCTACGCATAGACCTGGCTCAGATGCCACTGTTGGGGAACGTAGCATGCAATTTCAAAAAAAATCCTACGATCACGCAAGATCTATCTAGGATATGCATAGCAACGAGAGGGGGAGAGTGTGCCTACGTACCCTCATAGACCGAAAACGGAAGCGTTAGGTTAACGCGGTTGATGTAGTCGAACGTCTTCACGATCCAACTGATCTTAGTACCGAACGTATGGCACCTTCGTGTTCAGCACACGTTCAGCTCGATGACGTCCCTCGAACTCTTGATCCAGCAGAGGGTCGAGGGAGAGTTCTGTCAACACGACGGCGTGGTGACAGTGATGGTGATGTGATCCACGCAGGGCTTCGCCTAAGCACTACGACGCTATGACGGAGGTGTAAACTGTGGAGGGGGTCGCCGCACACGGCTAATAGAACAATTGTTGTGCCTTTGGCGTGCCCCCCGCCCCCGTATATAAAGGAGGGCAGGAGGAGGTGGCCGGGCCTAGGGTGGCGCACCATGGGGGGGTCCTACTAGGACTCCACTTCTTGTAGGATTCGCCCCCCCCTTCCTTCTAACGGAGAGGGGAAAGGGGAAAGAGGAGGAGAGGAAGAAGGAAAGGGGGGCCTCGCCCCCACCCCTTGTCCAATTCAGATTGGGCAAGGGGGGTGCCACCTCCCGTGGCCTACCTCCTCCTCTCCACTATTGCCCATGAGGCCCATTAACTTTCCCAAGGGTTTCCAGTAACGTCCCGATACTCCGAAAAATCCCCGAACCTCTTCGGAACCATTCTGGTGTGCGTATATAACCTTCGAATATATTAATCTTTACCTCTCGACCATTTCGAGACTCCTCATCATGTTCGTGATCTCATTCGGGACTCCAAACAAACTTCGGTCACCATAACACATAACTCATAATACAAATCGTCATCGAACATTAAGCATGCGAACCCTACGGGTTTGAGAAGTATGTAGACATGACCGAGACACATCTCCGGTCAATAACCAATAGCGAAACCTGGATGCTCATATTGGTTCCTACATATTCTACGAAGATCGTTGTCGGTCCAACCGCATAACAACATATGTCATTCCCTTTGTCATCGATATGTTACTTGCCCAAGATTCGATCATCGGTATCATCATACCTAGTTCAATCTCGTTAGCGGCAAGTCCCTTTACTCGTTCTGTAATGCATCATCCTATAACTAACTGATACGTCTCCAACGTATCTATAATTTTTGATTGCTCCATGCTACTTTATCTACTGTTTTGGACTATATTGGGCTTTATTTTCCACTTTTATATTATTTTTGGGACTAACCTCTTAACCGTAGGCCCAGCCCAGAATTGTTGTTTTTTGCATATTTGAGTGTTTCGAAGAAACGGAATATCAAACGGAGTCCAAACGGAATGAAACCTTCAGGAACGTGATTTTCTCACCGAACGTGATCCAGGAGACTTGGACCCTACTCCAAGAAGTACCAGAGGCGGTCACGAGGGTGGAGGGCGCCCCCCTGGGCGCGCCCCCTACCTCGTGGGCCCCCTGCTGCTCCATCGATGTACTCCTTCCTCCTATATAAACCTACGTATCCCCAAACGATCAGAACAGGAGCCAAAAACCTAATTCCACCACCGCAACCTTCTGTATCCACGAGATCCCATCTTGGGGCCTGTTCCGGAGCTCCGCCGGAGAGGGCATCCACCATGGAGGGCTTCTACATCAACACCATAGCCCCTCCGATGAAGTGTGAGTAGTTTACTTCAGACCTTCGGGTCCATAGCTACTAGCTAGATGGCTTCTTCTCTCTTTTTGGATCTCAATACAATGTTCTCCCCCTCTCTTGTGGAGATCTATTCGATGTAATCTTCTTTTTGCGGTGTGTTTGTTGAGACCGATGAA
This sequence comes from Triticum aestivum, assembly GCF_018294505.1. Classification (NCBI taxonomy): domain Eukaryota; kingdom Viridiplantae; phylum Streptophyta; class Magnoliopsida; order Poales; family Poaceae; genus Triticum; species Triticum aestivum. Next base: position 199,402,668 of record NC_057795.1, read on the forward strand.
TTGTGGGTTTATGATCCAGTATTATCTATGGAAAATATTTGATTCTTTTCTGAATTCTTTTATGTATGATTGAGTTATCTTTGCAAGTCTCTTCGAATTATCCTTTTTGGTTTGGCCAACTAGATTGGTAGTTCTTGCAATGGGAGAAGTGCTTAGCTTTAGGTTCAATCTTGCGGTGTCCTTACCCAGTGACAGAAAGGGTTGCAAGGCACGTATTGTATTGTTGCCATCGAGGATAACAGGATGGGGTTTTTATCACATTGCATGAATTTATCCCTCTACATCATGTCATCTTGCTTAAGGCTTTACTTTGTTTTTAACTTAATACTCTAGATGCATGCTGGATAGCGGTCGATGAGTGGAGTAATAGTAGTAGATGCAGAATCATTTCGGTCTACTTGTCTCGGACGTGATGCCTATATACATGATCATTGCCTAGATATGCTCATAACTATGCTCAATTCTGTCAATTGCTCAACAGTAATTTGTTCACCCACCGTAGAATATCTATGCTCTTGAGAGAAGCCACTAGTGAAACCTATGGCCCCCGGGTCTATTCTCATCATATCAATCTCTATTGCTTTATTTACTTGCTTTGATTTAATTTGCCTTTTACTTTTTACTTTGCATCTATCTATCAAAAATATCAAAAATATTATTTATCATCTCTATCAGATCTCACTCTCGTAAGTGACCGTGAAGGGATTGACAACCCCTAATCGCGTTGGTTGCGAGTAGCTATCATTTTGTGTAGGTACGAGGGACTTGTGCGTCGTATCCTATTGGATTGATACCTTGGTTCTCAAAAACTGAGGGAAATACTTACGCTACTTTGTTGCATCATCCTCTCCTCTTCGGGGAAATCCAACGCAGTGCTCAAGAGGTAGCAAGAAGAATTTCTGGCGCCGTTGCCGGGGAGGCTCACGCAAGCAAGTCAACCACACCAAGTACCCGTCGCAATCCCTATCTCTCGCATTACATTATTTGCCATTTGCCTCTTGTTTTCCTCTCCCCCACTCCACCCTTGTCTTTTTATTTGCCATCTCTTTCCCAATCTCCTTCTCTCTTTCCCGTTTGCCTTTTTCTCAATGCCTTTCTGTTTGCTTGTGTGTTGGATTACTTGTTGCTATGGCGCAAGATAATACCAAATTGTTTGATTTCTTGAATACCAATAAGAATGATTTCCTTAGTACTCCGATTGCTCCTCTTAATAATGATGAGTCTTGTGAAATCAATACCGCTTTGTTGAATCTTATTATGAAAGATCAATTCGTCAGCCTTCCTAGTGAAGATGCCGCTACTCATCTAAACAATTTTGTTGATTTGTGTGATATGCAAAAGAAGAAAGATACGGATAACAATATTGTCAAACTGAAGTTATTTCCGTTTTCACTTAGAGATCATGCTAAAGTTTGGTTTTCATCTTTGCCTAAAAATAGTATTGATTCTTGGAACAAGTGCAAAGATGCTTTTATCTCTAAGTATTTTCCTCCCGCTAAGATCATCACTCTTAGGAATGATATCATGAATTTTAAACAACTTGATCATGAGCATGTTGCCCAATCTTGGGAAAGAATGAAATTAATCCTTCGCAATTGCCCTACTCATGGTTTGAATTTATGGATGATCATACAAAAAATTTATGCCGGATTTAATTTTGCTTCTAGAAATCTTTTAGATTCGGCCGCGGGAGGCACTTTTATGGAAATTACATTAGGAGATGCTACCAAATTGCTTGATAATATTATGGCTAATTATTCTCAATAGCACACCGATAGATCTTCTAGTAAAAACGTGCATGATATAGAAGAAATCAATGTTTTGAGTGAAAAGATGGATGAACTTATGAAGATGTTTGCTCCTAAAAATACTCCTCTTAATCCCAATGATATGCCTTTGTCTACCTTGCTTGATAATAATAATGAATCTATGGATGTGAATTTTGTTGGTAGGAATAGTTTTGGAAACAACGCGTATAGAGGGAATTTTAATCCTAGGCCTTATCCTAGTAATCCTTCTAATAATTATGGAAATTCCTACAACAACTCTTATGGAAATTTTAATAAGACGCCCTCTGAATTTGAGAGTAGTGTTAAAGAGTTTATGAATTCACAAAAGAATTTTAATGCTTTGCTTGAAGAGAAATTGCTTAAAGTTGATGATTTGGCTAGGAACGTTGATAGAATTTCTCTTGAGATTGATTCTTTAAAGCTTAGATCTATTCCTCCTAAGCATGATATCAATGAGTCTCTCAAAGCCATGAGAATTTCCGTTGATGAGTGCAAGGAAAGAACCGCTAGGATGCGCGCTTCCAAAGATGCCTTTATTAAAGCGTGTTCTACCAATTTGTATGAAAATCAAGATGAAGATCTAAAAGTTATTGATGTGTCCCCTATCAAATCTTTGTTTTTCAATATGAATCTTGATGAAACTGAATATGATCTTCCTTTACCTAGAAGGCGTTCTAAGAATTCGGAGTTTCTAGATCTTGATGATGAATTTGATGAAAGTGGGATTGAAAGAAATAAAAACTTAGATGTTGCTAAACCCACTATTTTGGATCTCAAGGAATTTAATTATGAAAATTGCTCTTTGATTGGTTCTATTTCCTTGTTGCAATCCATGCTAGATTCTCCTCATGCTTATAGTCAAAATAAGGCCTTTACCGGACACATTGTTGATGCCTTGATGCTATCTTATGAAGAAAAACTTGAGTTGAAAGTTTCTGTCCCTAGAAAACTCTATGATGAGTGGGAACCTACTATTAAAATTAAAATTAAAAATTATGAGTTTCATGCTTTGTGTGATTGGGTGCTAGTGTCTCTACTATTCCCAAAGCTTTGTGTGATTTGCTAGATTTCCGTGATTTTGATGATTGCTCTCTAAACTTGCATCATGCGGATTCCACTATTAAAAAACCTATGGGAATAATTAATGATGTTCTTATTGTTGCAAATAGGAATTATGTGCCCGTAGATTTTATCGTTCTTGATATAGATTGCAATCATTCATGTCCTATTATTCTTGGTAGACCTTTCCTTAGAACGATTGGTGCAATTATTGATATGAAGGAAGGGAATATTCGATTCCAATTTCCCTTAAAGAAGGGCATGAAACACTTCCATAGAAAAAAAATAAAATTACCATATTAATCTATCATGAGAACCACTTATGGATTGCCTACCAAAGATGGCAATACCTAGATCTATCCTTGCTTTTATGCCTAGCTAGGGGCGTTAAACGATAGCGCTTGTTGGGAGGCAACCCAATTTTATTTTGTGTTTTTTGTTTTTGCTTCTGTTTAGGAATAAATAATTCATCTAGCCTCTGTTTGGATGTGGTTTTATCTTTTAATTAGTGTTTGTGCCAAGTAGAACCTATAGGATAACCTACGATGATAGTTGATTTGATTCTGCTGAAAAAACAGAAACTTTGCACGCACGAATATAATTTTGTTAAACCACAGGAACGTGATTTTGCGTTGATTCTTTTTGCTTCTGTTCAATAAACAAATTTTCCAGGACTTCCTATTTTTGTAGAATGTTTAGAGTTCCAAAAGTTTGCGTTAGTTGCAGATTGCTACAGACTGTTCTGTTTTTGACAGATTCTGTTTTACGTGTATTGTTTGCTTATTTTGATGAATCTATGGCTAGTAAAATAGTTTATAATCCATAGAGAAGTTGGAATACAGTAGGTTCAAAACCAATATAAATAAATAATGAGTTCATTACAGTACCTTTAAGTAGTCTTTTGTTTTCTTTCTCTAACGGAGCTCACGAGATTTCTGTTGAGTTTTGTGTTGTGAAGTTTTCAAGTTTTGGGTGAATTCTTTTGATGGATTATGGAACAAGGAGTGGCAAGAGCCTAAGATTGGGGATGCCCATGGCACCCCCAAGATAATCCAAGGACACCAAAAAGTCAAAGATTGGGGATGCCCCGGAAGGCATCCCCTCTTTCGTTCACTTCCATCGGTAATTTACTTGGAGCTATGTTTTTATTCACCACATGATATGTGTTTTGCTTGGAGCGTCTTGTATTATTTGTCTCTTTGCTTGTTAGTCTACCAAAATCATCCTTGCTGTACACACCTTTTGAGAGAGCCATACATGAATTGGAATTTGTTAGAATACTCTATGTGCTTCACTTATATCTTTTGAGCTTGATAGTTTTGCTCATAGTGCTTCACTTATATCTTTTGAGCGTGATAATTTTTCCTCTAGTGCTTCACTTATATCTTTTAGAGAATGGTGGTGGATTTGTTTTAAAGAAACTATTGATCTCTCATGCTTCACTTAGAATATTTTGAGAGTCGTTAATAGCATGGTAATTTGCTTAATATTCATATACTTGGTATTCAAGATATGTGAAACTTTCTTTTGAGTGAATTGAATACTAAGATAAGTTTGATGCTTGATAATTGTTTTGAGATATGGAGGTGATAATATCAAAGTCGTGCTAGTTGAGTGATTATGAATTCAAAGAATACTTGTGTTGAAGTTTGCAAGTCCCATAGCATGCACGTATGGTTAAAGTTGTGTAACAAATTTGAAACATGAAGTGTACCTGGCTTGTGCATCCTTATGAGTGGCGGTCGGGGACGAGCGATGGTCTTTTCCTACCAATCTATCCCCCTAGGAGCATGCGCGTAGTACTTGATTTTTGATGACTTCTAAATTTTTGCAATAAGTATATGAGTTCTTTTGACTAATGTTGAGTCCATGGATTATACGCACTCTCACCTTTCCACCTTTGCTAGCCTCTTCGGTACCATGCATTGCCCTTTCTCACCTTGAGAGTCGGTGCAAACTTCGCCGGTGCATCCAAACCCCGTGATACGATACACTCTATCACACATAAACCTCCTTATATCTTCCTCAAAACAGCCACCATACCTACCTATTATGGCATTTCCATAGCCATTCCGAGATATATTGCCATGCAACTTCCACCATCATCATCATGACATACATTACTTTTGTCACATTGCCATTGCATGATCATGTAGTTGACATCGTATTTGTGGCAAGTCCACCATGCATTATTTTTCATACATGTCACTCTTGAGTCATTGCACCATCCCGGTACACCGCCGGAGGCATTCATATAGAGTCATATCTTGTTCTAAGTTTCGAGTTGTAATCCTTATGTTGTAATAAATAGAAGTGTGATGATCATCATTATTAGAGCATTGCCCAAAAAAAGAAAAAAAGAAAGGCCAAAAAAAAGAAGAAAGGCCCAAAAAAAAGAAAAGAAAAGAAAAGAAAAAAGGGCAATGCTACTATCTCTTTTTCACACTTGTGCTTCAAAGTAGCACCTTGTACTTCATGTAGTGAGTCTCATATATTGTGCTTCAAAGTAGCACCTTGTTCCTCATGTAGTGAGTCTCATAAAGTTGTCCTTTTTATACTAGTGGGAATTTTTCATTATAGAACTTGGCTTGTATATTCCTACGATGGGCTTCCTCAAATGCCCTAGGTCTTCATGAGCAAGCGAGTTGGATGCACACCCACTAGTTTTCTTTTGTTGAGCATTCATAGCTCTAGTGCATCCGTTGCATGGCAATCCCTACTCCTCATGTTGACATCATTTGATGGGCATCTCCATAGCCCGTTGACTAGCCTCGTCAATGTGAGACTTTCTCCTTTTTTGTCTTCTCCACAAAATCCCCGTCATCATATTCTATTCCACCCATAGTGCTATATCCATGGCTCACGCTCATGTATTGCGTGAAGGTTGAAAAAGTTTGAGATTATTTAAGTATGAAACTATTGCTTGGCTTGTCATCGGGGGTATAGAAGTTGGGAACATCTTTGTGTGACGAAAATAAAGCATAGCCTAACTATATGATTTTGTAGGGATGAACTTTCTTTTGCCATGCTATTTTGAGAAGACATGATTGCTTTGATTAATATGCTTGAAGTATTATTATTTTTGTGTCAATATGAACTTTTGTCTTGAATCTTTCGGATCTGAATATTCATATCACAATTAAGAAGATTTACATTGAAATTATGCCAAAGTATCACTCCGCATCAAAAATTCTTTTTTTATCATTTACCTACTCGAGGACGAGCATGAATTAAGCTTGGGGATGCCTGATAAGTCTCCAACGATCAATAATTTTTGATTGCTCCATGATACTTTATCTACTGTTTTGGACTATATTCGGCTTTATTTTCCACTTTTATATTATTTTTGGGACTAACCTATTAACCGGAGGCCCAGCCCAGAATTGATGTTTTTGCGTATTTTAGTGTTTCGAAGAAATGGAATATCAAACGGAGTCCAAACGGAATGAAACCTTCGGGAACGTGATTTTCTCACCGAACGTGATACAGGAGACTTGGACCCTACTCCAAGAAGTGCCAGAGGCGGTCACGAGGGTGGAGGGCACCCCCCTCGGCGTGCCCCCCTACCTCATTGGCCCCCTGCTGCTCCACCGACGTACTCCTTCCTCCTATATATACCTACATATCCCCAAACGATCAGAAAAGGAGCCAAAAACCTAATTCCACCGCCGCAACCTTCTGTATCCACGAGATCCCATCTTGGAGCTTGTTTCGGAGCTCCGCCGGAGAGGGCATCCACCACGGAGGGCTTCTACATCAACACCATAGCCCCTCCAATGAAGTGTGAGTAGTTTACTTCAGACCTTTGGGTCCATAGCTAGTAGCTAGATGGCTTCTTCTCTCTTTTTGGATCTCAATACAATGTTCGCCCCCTCTCTTGTGGAGACCTATTCGATGTAATCTTCTTTTTGCGGTGTGTTTGTTGAGACCGATGAATTGTGGGTTTTATGATCCAGTATTATCTATGGAAAATATTTGATTCTTCTCTGAATTCTTTTATGTATGAGTGAGTTATCTTTGCAAGTCTCTTCGAATTATCCTTTTTGGTTTGGCCAACTAGATTGGTAGTTCTTGCAATGGGAGAAGTGCTTAGCTTTGGGTTCAATCTTGCGGTGTCCTCACCCAGTGACAGAAAGGGTTGCAAGGCACGTATTGTATTGTTGCCATCGAGGATAACAAGATGGGGTTTTTATCATATTGCATGAATTTATCCCTCTACATCATGTCATCTTGCTTAAGGTGTTACTCTGTTTTTAACTTAATACTCTAGATGCATGCTGGATAGTGGTCGATGAGTGGAGTAATAGTAGTAGATGCAGAATCGTTTCGATCTACTTGTCTCGGACGTGATGCCTATATACATGATCATTGCCTAGATATGCTCATAACTATGCTCAATTCTGTCAATTGCTCAACATATTTGTTCACCCACCGTAGAATATTATGCTCTTGAGAGAAGCCACTAGTGAAACCTATGGCCCCCGGGTCTATTCTCATCATATCAATCTCTATTGCTTTATTTACTTGCTTTGTTTTACTTTGCCTTTTACTTTTTACTTTGCATCTATCTATCAAAAATATCAAAAATATTATTTATCATCTCTATCAGATCTCACTCTCGTAAGTGACCGTGAAGGGATTGACAACCCCTAATCACGTTGGTCGCGAGTAGCTATCGTTTTGTGTAGGTACGAGGGACTTGTGCGTGGTCTCCTACTGGATTGATACCTTGGTTCTCAAAAACTGAGGGAAATACTTACGCTACTTTGCTGCATCATCCTATCCTCTTCGGGGAAATCCAACGCAGTGCTCAAGAGGTAGCACTAACTCATTAGTCACATTGCTTGCAAGGCTTATAGTGATGAGCATTACCGAGAGGGCCCAGAGATACCTCTCCGATACACGGAGTGACAAATCCTAATCTCGATCTATGCCAACCCAACAAACACCTTCGGAGACACCTGTAGAGCATCTTTATAATCATCCAGTTACGTTGTGACGTTTGATAGCACACAAGGTGTTCCTTCGGTATTCGGGAGTTGCACAATCTCATAGTCAGAGGAATATGTATAAGTCATGAAGAAAGCAATAGCAATAAAACTTAACGATCATTATTCTAAGCTAACGGATGGGTCTTGACCATCACATCATTCTCTAATGATGTGATCCCATTCATCAAATGACAACATATGTCTATGGTCTGGAAACTTAACCATCTTTGATTAACGAACTAGTCAAGTAGAGGCATAGTAGGGACACTCTGTTTTGTCTATGTATTCACACATGTACTAAGTTTCCGGTTAATACAATTCTAGCATGAATAATAAATATTTATCATGATATAAGGAAATATAAATAACAACTTTATTTTTGCCTCTAGGGCATATTTCCTTCATTATCCTGGTTCGGGACCTCTCGAAGAGGTAAAACCCTACATCCTGCTTGGATTGTATTGATTTGATGGGGGTAGAGAGTGAAGGATGATCTACCTCGAGATCGTATGATTGTGTTCTAAACCCTAAGGCTTGTTATTGTACCCTTAAAGACTAAAACCCCTTGGCCTATACATGCATCGGGGTGTCTAGGTTACACCCAAGGTCGGTTGCTAACTAGGAAAAACACGCCGACTACTAGAACTTTCCTTGAAGTGTACGCCAAGTCTTCGAAATTTTCCATCTAGCTCACGCCAACGGTCACAGTTTCGGTAGCCCTTCCTCGAGTGGTCGGCGGGTCATCAGCCCGGCCCATGGACGATAAGCCGTACAGGTTGACACCCCTTAATCCAGGACACCCTCAGGGAGGAGAGTGAACCTGGCGTGAATGAATGATCGCGAGGGGGAGCAGCCCTGGCATGTATCCCTTTATATACCGTTGTGCAAGAGGGTACCTAAACCATAAGTTGGTTCGGATGCCCCCGATCAGGGCGCATTAGTTGGAGACGAGGTGCACGTATGTCGGTGCGTGCGCCTCTCTCTTAACGTTATTTTCCTTTTTGTTAGGTTGTTGGATCGATTGGCATGTTAAGCCGTTAGCAAAACAACCATCAAACATCACACAATTAATGGCCCATGTGTGGCCCAACTTCTGTTACCATGCAGGGAAGTTTGCCTGATTGTAACCATAATGGAGGCCGGGCCTGAAACTCCAATTCACAGATTATTTTGTGATGTTACAATGTGTTTTACTTGTAAGAAGATGACCTGATACACTAGGTTTTGCTTATATATGGTGCTTATATGTCTAATTACCACAAATATGTTTGTATTGCCACAATTGAAAAAATATATCACAAAATTCATATATTATAATATAACCATTATAATATTGTGTAGTCATGGTTGATTAAATATGTTGGTTTTCTTATGTTTTTCCCTTTGGTTCAAGGGGTTTTCAAGTTCTAGTGAGCACCTGCTTCCTTTGCCGTTTCTGCACCGTCTTCGCTCGGTGTATGTTTTCGGTAGTATATGTTTTTGTATTCATTTTTGGCATTCTGTATTCGTTTTTGCTTTCATAGAAATTATGAAAACAAATGTGATAGCACCCATTTTCATCGGCTTTCGAGCCGTTTTCATCCCTAGGAAACGGCGCTTTGCGGTGCCGAATTTTTTCTATAACACTCTCCTTTGGTGCCGTAAAATAGGGTAGCTATTGAAAATGCTCTCATATCTTTATTTAGTGTTTGCCAAAACCATGAGCAAAATAATTGGTTCAACTAGTTCATACGGTCGCATCAACGTCCCAATCTCAAACGTGAACGTCGGTTTCTGGCCACATCCTGGAGCACAAGGCAACGCACGAATTTGACCATGTACTTCCTTCTTCCAAACGCCTTGTGAGCTAAGCAACCATTAATTACTCCCTCAGTCCGGAAATGCTTGTCAAAGAAATGGTTATATCTAGACGTATTTTAGTTTTACATGCATTTATTTTTATGACAAGTATTTTCGGACGGAGGAAGTATTATACAAGAAACATACAATTGAGCCGAAGTTGACTTCAAATTGGTCACCTGTTCCCAATAATTGACCCTAGTTCATCGTCTCATCAATGTTCAAAAAGATAAAAATGGAACACGAACACTTATTTCGCACGTATTATTCATGAGCAAGTGCGTATGTGGATTAAGAACGGATACAACTCAACAAAATAATTAACGAGTGCTGCGATCTACGGAACACAATTCACAGACCAAGAAGCAACGAAATTACAAGGAGCAGCTCAGAATTAAAAGACTAGTACGGCTGCGGCGGTGTGACGGGTGTGTACCACCGTCCGGCCTCCTCGTCGATGCTGTCTGCGAGGCGATGCAGCAAGGCGTGCAGCAGGACGAGCACCAGCCCGACGAGCAGCGAGGTGAGGATGTTGCCGGTGGCTCCGGTGAGCAGGAGCAGGATGAGCGTGAGGGCCGAGAGGACGGCGAGCACGACGCCGTCACCGATGGTGTGGCCGAAGAGAGCGAGCGGGACGTCGCGGAGGAAGTAGAGGAAGACCCAGGCAACCATGCAGGCGAGGAAGACGATGAGGGAGAAGGGGTGCCAGATCAGGGAGAGGAAGACGACGCCGAGGACCACGATGGCGTAGTTCATGGAGAAATGCGCGAGGTTGGCGCGGGCGCGGAGGTAGGCGTCCCCTAGCCCCCGGGGCACGGCGAGGGCCTTTGGGTCGGCCAGCTCACGCCAGGGTTGGCGCGTCGCGAGTGCCGACGCGCCGCGGGCCTTGGCCCGGGAGATGAAGTCGAGCGGAGAGGAGCCGGGAGGCGGGGCATCCGAGGAGGAGGAGGAGGATATGGGGATGGTTCCGTACTTCGACATGGCTGGCTGGAGGTGGAGACGGCCGGTGGCCGGCGACGGTAGGAGGAAAACGTGTTGGGGTGGGGCGGACTGAACTCGACGTGTAGATGTGGGAGTCTGCAACCCGGCAGGTCCTATGCAGTATTATGCAATAAATGGGGAGGTAAACGCGTCGGTATGAAGGCTGGCAAGTGGGGATATGCGCTTAGGTGGACTTGTAGGAAGCGGCACGATCTGGATCGTGGACTCAGTTATACCTAGGCTTCCTTTTGGACAATCCAAAACCTCCTTTATTCAATCATGAGAATAGTAGCATCGTGTACAAGCATGTGGATCACAACCCTTATTTTATTTTTTCAAGCCTATCACTTTCATTGAAGAGAAGAGTATTACACGATACAACACATCCTTGATCAGTGAGAACATACTCATGACCAATCAATAGAAGAACAGCCATATTGGATGTAAAAATCTGCCGCCTAAATTAAGACCTACTCCTCATCAATGCCCACATCCCATCACGGCCCGCCATAGCTCAAGTTATCTTTGTTTCTGAAATTAAAACTTCTAAGATTCGCTCCACGGATCTTGTTAATAGGTTTGATGTTAGTAACAGTGTTGTGGTTCCTTCTAGAGGTTCTTCGGGTGGGCTTTGGCTTATGTGGAATGATGATCTCAAAGTTTCTGTTCATAGCGCCTCCTTTCATTATATCTTAGCGAACGTAGTTCATGTAGCTTCGGATGTTCACTTTTGTTTGATATGTATATATGGTGATCCTTATCATAGGCAAACTGGTACTATTTGGAATCATGTTACCAATTTTGTGTATGACCACCTGGGTAAGCCTATGATCTGTATGGGCAACCTCAATGACATTCTGTATGATGCTGATATATGTAATGGTAGTGTGAATTATTATCGTATGTCTACTTTCCGTTCTTTAATTAAAAATTGTGGTTTCTTTGATATCGATTATAGTGGACCTGCTTACACTTAGCGTAATAGACATCACACTGCTAATCCTATTTATAGACGTCTAGATCGATGTCTTGTTAATGCTGATTGGTGTGCTCACTATCCTAATACCAAGGTGCTTAATTTGACCATTATTCTTAGTGATCATGCTCCAATTCTACGGATGGTAATTTCTCTAAGCCTAAACAAACTTTCAAATTTGAAAATTGGTGGTTGCTTGAGAAAGATTTTAGTGAATTTGCTAGATCATCTTGGAACACTGCTAGGTCTGCTTCTTTTTCGGCGAAATCTTCTTCTCTTGCAGGTTCTTTGAAAAAATGGTGTAAGAAGAAAAAGCCATTCCAGCAAGAGTTGCAGGAGTTGGAGTCTGGTATTAATCAGATTCAAATGCTCCCTCTGCACCAGCAGGATCACTCTTTGGAAAACTCACTAATTCTCAGGTATGAGCATACTCTTTCTAAACTTAATCAGTACTACAAACAAAGGAATAAGAAGGGTTGGGTCAAAGATGGTGACAGAAATACTAGATTTTTTCATCAAGCTGTGCTCAAGAGAAGGAAAAGAAATACTATATGTTCCATTAAAGATGAGAATGATGTCACCCATTTTAAACCCAGTCTCCTTGCAAATACTTTTGTTAATTATTTTAGATTCATATTTTCTTCTACTAATATCAATGTTGGGAGACCTTTTCTTCGTACTCATCTGCCAGAAAATGTTGAGGATCCTACTTATTCCATTCCAGACAAGGATGAGATTTTGCAGATTCTAAAGGATATGAAGCTGAATGCCTCACCTGGACCTGATGGATTTAATGTGGAGTTCTATCTTGCTACATGGGAATGGATAGGGGATGAAGTTACTCAATTGGTGGTTAACTTTTATAGAACAGGTATTTTACCACCTCACATAAGTGATACCAATATAGCTCTCATTCCCAAAAAGCTTGTTCCTCAGGTTCCTATGGATTATAGACCCATTAGTCTTTGTAATGGAGTTTATAAAATCATTGCTAAATCTCTGGCCAATAGACTGAAGCCTCACCTTCCTGATTACATTGATCCGGCTCAGCAGGCTTTTATTGAGGATAGAAGAATTAGTGCTAACATTATTATTGCTCAAGAGATTACCCATACTTTTCCTCTTAAATCTTGGAAACATCATGTTTTTATGCTCAAAATCGATCTTGCTAAGGCTTTTGATCAGTTAGAATGGAGCTTCATCGTGTCTCTGCTTACTCGTAAAGGGTTACATGGTCATTTCATTAATTTGATATATGCCTGCATTTCATTTCCGACTTTCTCTGTAATCATTAATGGTCAACCTTCACATAAATTTAAGAGTTATAGAGGGATTCGTCAAGGCTGTCCTATGTCGCCATATTTGGTTGTCCTTGCTATTAATGGATTGTCTCTTGCTCTTAATGATGCTCTTGCTGCTCACCAACTACAGGGGATTTTACTTGGACCAAATTGCCCTCATATTCACTCTCTTTTGTTTGCAGATGATCTACTTGTTTGTGGAAAGGCAACTGTGCATGAAGCTGCTTCTATGGCTCAAATCATTCATCACTTTTGCTCAGTTTTAGGTCAAACTCCAAATTGGTCCAAGTCGGCTATTATCTTTAGTGCCCATATTAATCAGGGTACTATTCAAGAGATTAAACAATTTTTTCCTGTTTCTAACATGGATAGTACTTTCACTCATTTAGGCCATCCTCTTATTCTCCCTGCAAAAAATAGAGCTGCTGCTTATAATTTTGTTTTAGATAAGTTTACGAATAAGCTTCCTGCATACAAAGCTAATCTGCTCTCTCATGCTGCTAGGCTTGAGCTGATTAGGTCGGTTTTCTCTACTATTCCTGTGTACTATATGGCTAATATTTTATTCACCAAGAAAATTATTGCCAAGCTCACTGCTATTATCAGGATTTTTTGGTGGACGGGAATTAGAGAGGATAATTCCAATAGAAGCCTTTGTCTTAGGGCCTGGAAAGACATTTGCAACTCTAAGCAAGAAGGTGGCCTTGGTATAAGGAATTTGCAAGCTACCAATGAAGGTCTGATTCTTACAGCTGCTTGGAGACTTCCTAAAGCCCCGTCTTCCCATTTACATCTTGTCCTTAAATCCAAATATTTCCATGACACATCTATTTGGACAGCCACTCCAAACACTCCTAAATCAGCCTTCTGGTCTTCCATTTTAAAAATGCTTCCTATGCTCAAAGCTCATTCATTTTACCAGATCACGCAAGGAAATATCTCTCTCTGAAGCACTCCTTGGTGTTCTCATTGGGCTTCTATTCATGATCATCTCAATGTTCAGTCTTCCGGATATACATACCCTTCTCTTGTTAAAGATCTTTGGCTTCCGGGTCAGAAAGTCTGGAATAACAATCTCATTCACTCTCTTTTTCGGCAACCTTTAGCTTCTACTATTGTCCAGACTGAAATTATTCATGAAGATTGTCCTGATTTGCGAAGTTGGGATCTTACTACTAATGGAATTTGTTCTTCCAAATCTGCTTATCAATTGTGTTTGCAGGATATTCATGCAAATCCAAGGAATGCCCCTTCTCAAGTATCCTTGCAGGTTAAAAGTCCTCTCAAGATCATTTGGAAGCAAAAGCTTATGATTCCCAGAGTCCAAACATTTGCTTGGAGACTTATTCGGAAAGCTCTTCCCACAGGTTTCAGGGCTGGTCGTTTTTCTATACATATTTCTGAACTTTGCTGTAGATGTGGCCAACAAGAGAATGAGATTCACCTCTTTTTTCTTTGTGATTTTGCTAGAGCAGCTTGGTTCGGCCATCCTTGGTATATCAGATCAGATGTTTTAGTTCAGAGTTATTCCAATATGCACAACATTTTTCTTGCTTTAATCAACATGAATCATCCACATGCTTCTCTTTCAAACATTCTCAACTTTATGTGGTGCCTTTGGAAAGCAAGAAACGACTATCTTTTGACAGAAAAAAGGCTCTCCCTCACCATGTTAATATTGTTGCAAATTCTTTGTCTTCTGAATCTAATGATCTTCTTAATATCTCTCAACAATTACAGCCTCAGACTCCCATCCGGTCTTCAACTCCTACTAACCAAATTCCTTTGCAGGGTCATACATTTAAATTTGATCTTCTTATTGTAGGTTCCAAAGTTTACTATGATGCTGCTTTCAAATGTAAAAAAGTTCCAGGTTTAATGCAGGGATCAACAACTACTGGAGTTGGAGGATATCTTTCTTTGCAACACAATCAAATTGAAATAAATATGCAGCTTCAGGCGTCCACATCCATCACAAGCACACCTTTCCAAGATGAAGCTCTTGCCCTTCTTTTTGCTGCACAAGTGACCAACCGTCTTAATATTACCCAACCTACATTTTTGATTGTCTTTCTTTGGCTTTGGTTGCGGCAAGCAGAAGGATTTCAGAGGCTTATCCTTGGTCTATTAGGAAAACTTTGGCTGATTTCTTCCACTACTCTTCAGATCTTCAATTACAGGTGTTTCACATTCCTAGAGAGATAAATGGAATTGCTCAGAATGTAGCTCATCAGGTTCTTAGATCAGATGTTGAACCTGACATATGTTGCTTTGCCTGAGCTCACAGGAATATGCTATGCCTTGTAGTTTCTCTTCTCTCCAATTTTCAGTTTCAGGGATTTGTAATTCATGTTGTACGTTGTTACTGAGCTGAGTGAAATGTTTGGCGCTTCGTGCGCCTTTTGTTGTTAAAAAAAAGCCAGTGCCAATTGTACTACTTTTTGCACCGGAGAGGACTTCGCCTCGAAAGACCCCACGTTTCTTTCCAATCATATCTTCCTTATGCCCAAAATGATGAGCATCACTGCCTCTCTAACTCTTGTCACCGGCAACCTACACGGAATAGAACACCGCTAGCTCCGGACCAAGTTATCCTAGGTGGGTATCAGTGGCCCAGTTTGGTCGCTCCTAGCAGCAAAAACCAGAATTGCCTTATGAACGAACACTGCACCATCATGTGATGATTGATATCTTTATGTGCCTGATTAGTTCATAAACTACTTGATTACCTTCCATGTGACAATATATAAAAGAATTAAAGCTGCTAAGCAACAACGCACGCCGTGCATTCGCAGTTGTGTTTCCTAGCTCCTTACTACCTAGTCTCTGTGGATGAACGGAAGTTCATATGAATAGTAACCACAAAACATTTACTTCGCGTGAACATTATTAACTGGAATAAGGCAAACACACTTAGTACGGGTGGTAATTATTTATACAAACAATATTTTCGTAAATAAAAATACAAATTTTCTTTAAAAAAACTGTGATTTTTACACATCATAGACAAGCGACCATTCTACTAGGTTTGTGCATATTTCACCCTGACATGACATCCGAGAAGTTTAGTGCAAAACATTAAAAAATCAGAGCTCAAATTAGCTTCCTCTTTTTTTTTCTCCTACTGATTTACGTTAGATCAACACATATTAATTCGGACGGTCACCGCTTTGAATGAATTTTCATGAATATTCTCTTCTCTTCTAGGCTCTGCCACGCATTAAAAACATGAGGTAGAGGGCAATGCACAACAATATTATTTCTTTCCTCCCTCCTCATAAATCTACAATAATGGGGATCAAGTACAAATAAAATTACATATGTTCCTATACATAAATAAAAGAATTAAACTGGCCAAGCTATCATCGATCTTCTGCATTCCAGTGGTTTGGCATGAATCTTCGCTCGATGACATGTCCCCGGTTTTTATTCTGGTTCACTGTCAGTTTTGTAACTTGGGTAATCAATGTAAATCCTAGATAATCATGTAATTAAGGATAGCCATTATTGTTGTAATCGTAGAGTGATCCTAATGGGATCGTGTACATCTCGATGTAATCTTGACGATCAAGTATCGTCCAGTATATATTTATGGCAAGGCCTAAGGGGCAATTCACCGCAAACAATCATGTTTAACTTGGTATCTAGAGCGATCTGATCCCCCCCTTTCTCGCCATGACGGGAACCGCCATTGCCTCACTTTCCGGCACCGCCGGCGCCCTCGTCAACAATGCTGCTGGACTCCTTGCCACTACCTCCAGCAGCTCCATGTTGGTCACCATCTCTTCGATCGGCAAGCTCATCACTCTTCGTCTGACGAGAGAGAACTTCCTCCTGTGGAAAACACAAGCCGTCCTGCCCTGTGCTCCAATTGGCTCTTCGGGTACGTCGACGACACCATCGTCGCGTCGCCGCGCACCATCGCCGAAGGCAGATGATGCCAAGGCGGTGGCCAATCTGGACTTCCTCCGGTGGTACCAACAGGATGAGCTGGTGATGATTGCTCTTCTCGGATCGATGACTAAGGATATCCTCGGTCAGATGACGATGCTGACCACTTCTGTTGCCGTGTGGAGAACCCTCCATGATATGTTCGCGGGACAGACTCGTGCACGCGTGATGCAGCTCCGTTATCAAATCAAACCAGAAAAAGAAGAAGAAGAAGAAGGACCTCTCTGCCTTTGAATATTTTCGCAAGATGAAAGGGTTCGCAGATGCTATGTCATCAATCGGCAGGCCTCTCTCCGACGAGGAGATCTTTGGGTACATACTTGCTGGCCTGGGCCATGAGTAGGAGCCCCTGATCGCGTCCATCATGGTGCATGATGAGCCCATCAGCCTGAGCAGCTTCTACGCCCTCCTCCTCAGCGCTGAGATCCGCCTTGAGTAGTTTGTTTCAGCTGGCGAGATCCATCCTTCTACCAACTCTGTTGCTCATGGCCGAGGCAACAACGGACAAGGTGGTAATTGCCACGGCGGCGGCGGTGGCCGTGGTAAACAGAACAAGTGTCAAGTCTTGCGGCAAGTTCGGCCATGATGCTCTCTGTTACAGTTATATTAGTGACGAATTTTAGTCTTTTGCATTCTATATTTTTGGCATCCTCATGTACTTGTATATATGCTGCCTTTGGCCTCCTAATAAGATTAAGTTGCTTTCTCTAACATGGTAACAGAGCTTAGGTTATTTTGTCTCGCACATTGCATCTCGTTCTCGTACAGATTAGTATCAATCTAGTCTTTGTCCTCGATCCCGTCTACTCACCGCCATGAGCGACCTCCTCATGTCTGGCTGCTGCTAGCTTTCCCCTAGACCTTGGTCTTGATCTGCTGATTCTTAGGTTGCTCCGCTCACATCCGCCGCATGCTAACCAGATGTGTCCGTTCGTCTCCTGATCTGGCTGCTGGGTTTGGGCTATTGCTCTAGATCTTCCCTGACTCTGCCCGCACCTGTGTGTGCTGCTCTGCTGCAACCCAGTCCAATTCAGGTTGCTGCACTACCTGCACCTTCCGGTCGAGCGACTGCCATCTGTGATTCCTGTCGGGACCCCGCCTCCTCCCGGCCAGACCACTGCGGCCCCGCCTTCTCCCGGCCAAGCCGTTGCCTCCCCGCCTTAGGCCGTGCGCGTCCGTATCCGCCTCACTCCGCCACCGTTCGTGTCCGTCGGCCGTTGATTCCTGCTGCCACCCACGTCCGGTGGCCGTCGGTTCCCGCTGCCGTTCACAGCCGCCGGCCGCCTGTTCCCCTGCTAGATCGGCCGCTGGGTACTGGATTCATCTCACGTCATGTGTTTAACATAGGTGGACTAAATCGATCCACCTGCTTCCTGTGTGTGCGCGCGTACTCCCTGCGCGGACCATGCATCGCTCTACTTTGGGCTGCTTGTGGGAAGCCGGGCTCCAGTTGGCCTGCTTCTGCTTCCAGCTGCCTGGCTTGAGTTCTGTGATTGTTAAAAAAAGAGAGAGAAAATAAGAAAAAGAAAAAGAAAAAGAAAAAATAGGCGCAATGCTTTCGTCGGGTACGCCTCTCTCGCGTCGCTCGGTGTTTTTCGACGGTATTTCGTACATTGGTCCCGTCTCGCACATGCGCCTTTCCTTGGTGCTTGGTGCTTACCCGCTTGGAGGTGGTGGTTGTCGCCCTACTTTGACACCTTGTGCGACATCCACCGGTGCTGCTGGCCGTTCTACATCGACTCCTTTGGAAACTGCACCATCTCCTCGAGCCGCTTCTCTGCATGGTGTTGGTCGTTCTTCAGTGACTCTTTCCACGGCTTCTGCACCTGGTGATTGTTGCCCTACGTCGACTCCTCTCAAGGCTTCCGCGTTCGGCGGTAAACACTCTACGTCGATTCCCCCAGTGGCTTTCACATGCGGCTCTACGTCGACTCGTTACTCCTGGTCGACTCTACCCGCGTCTTCCACGGGTGGAGGCGACTGCTCATCGCCGACATGTGTTTCCACCTCAACCTCTTCTGCTGTGCCTTTGTCTGCGCGTGAGATTGCACAGATGAAATGCCTGCTTTATGCTTGGGATTCTTCATCGATAGTTTCTGCAGGTCATGTGGTTCTTCTGGCATTGAGAAACCACATTCTATTCATTCAGGTACATCTCCATGGATTCTTGATATTGGAGCGTCTTTTCATATGACTTATGCTTCTTCCACTTTGATCTTCGTTCAACCTATCGAGTCTCCTGTTCATCTTCTTACGGCTGATGGCACTCCCCTCCCTGTTGCTAGTCGAGGCACTCTTAGCACTTCTTCATTTCATGTTCCCTCTGTCGCTCATGTTCCTCGACTTACCATGCAGCTCATATGTGGTGGTCAGATTGTTGACTCTAGTTGTAGGGTCATTCTCAACTTTGATTCATGTTCTGTTCAGGATCATCGCACGGGCGCTTTGCTTGGTGCTGGCCCTCGATGCTCTGATGATCTCTGGGTGCTCGACTGGCTTTGTCTTCCCTCATCTGCCACCGCTGCCAGTCTCGCAAGCCCTATAGCTGCATCTACCAGCTCTTTTCAGCAGTGGCATCATCGTCTTGGCCATTTATGTGGTTCTCGTCTCTCATCTTTGGTTCATCGCGGTGTTTTGGGATCTGTTCCGGTAACACTTCGTTGGATTGTCTGGGTTGTAGGCTTGGTAAGCAGATTCAGCTACCCTACCCTCACAATGAGTCAGTGTCCGGGCGTCCTTTTGATCTAGTTCACTTTGATGTTTGGGGTCCGGCTCCCTTTGCATCAAAAGGGGGTCATTGCTACTATATTATCTTTATAGACGATTTTTCTCGGTACACTTGGATCTATTTCATGCCTTCTCATAGTGAGGTCTTACCTATATACAAAAAATTTGCTGCCATGGTTCATACCTAGTTTTCCACTCATATTCGTGTTTTTCATGCAGATTCAGCTGGTGAGTATATCTCCCATGCATTGTGAGGATTTCTTGCTGAGCAGGGTACTCTTACTCAATTCTCTTACCCTGGTGCTCATGCTCAGAATGGTGTGGCTGAGCGCAAGCATTGTCACCTTCTTGAGATGGCGCGTGCAATGATGATTGCTGCCTCTCTTCCACCTCATTCTGGGCTGAGGCTATTACCACTTCCACATATCTCATCAACATTTAGCCTTCTACTGCTCTACAGGGTGGTATTCCTCTCGAGTGTCTTTCTGGTCGTTCTCCTGATTATTCGGTGCTGCGTTTGTTTGGTTGCGTTTGCTATGTTTTGCTTGCCCCTCGTGAACACACTAAACTGACCGCTCAGTCTATTGAGTGTGTCTTTCTTGGATACAGTGATGAGCATAAGGGCTATCGGTGTTGGGATCCTGTCGGTCGCCGGATGCGTATTTTCCCGGGATGCGAACTTTGATGAATCTCATCCCTTCTACCCGCGTCCATCCTCCTCGGCTTTTTGTACAGATGACATCTCTTTTCTTACATTTCCGGATACACCACCCTTTGTGGCTAGTATTCCTACTCCTCATCCTGCTATTGCAGATCCGACCCCGTCCTCTCCTATGGTTTCTTCTCCTCCTTCATCCCCTTCTCCACCTTCATCACCGATACCTTCCCCTTCTCCACCTTCATCACCGATACATTCCCCGTCTCCACCTCCAGTGATTCCACCTTCCCTCCTTTCCATTCCATTATATGCATCGTTCACGTGTTGTGGATAAGTCTACAGATGTGCCCTCTACTTATGGTGTGACGTCTTCCTCCTCTCACCCGACTTATGGTCTTCGTTCTCGGCCTTGTTCGCCTCTTGACCGATATTCTCCTTCTCGTTATGGTCCTTCGACCGTTCTTGAGCCAAGTTCTTATCGAGATGCTATTATTCATCCTGAATGGCAGTTTGCGATGGCAGAGGAGATTGCTGCCCTTGAGCGCAACGGCACATGGGACCTAGTTTCTCTTCCTCCCCGTGTTCATCCCATCACTTGTAAGTGGGTCTATAAGATTAAGACTCACTCTGATGGTTCTCTTGAGTGTTATAAAGCTCGTCTTGTGGCTCGCGGCTTTCACCAGGAGCATGATCGTGATTACGACGAGACTTTTGCTCCTATGGCCCATATGACCACTGTCCGCACACTTCTTGCCGTGGCCTCTGTTTGCCGCTGGTCTGTGTCTCAGCTTGATGTTAAGAATGCATTTCTTAATCATGAGTTGTGTGAGGAAGTTTATATGCAGCCATCACCTGGGTATTCAGTTCCTGATGGCATGGTTTGCCGTCTTCGTCACTCTCTATATGGCCTTAAGCAAGCCCCTCGTGCTTGGTTCGAGCGTTTTGCCTCTGTGGTCACTGCAGCTGGTTTTTCGCCCAGTGCTCATGATCTAGTGCTGTTTGTCCACCTTTCTGCTCGTGGTCGCACTCTTCTTCTTCTATATGTTGATGACATGATCATCACTCGCGATGATTCTGAGTACATTGCCTTTGTTAAGGCCCGCCTCAGTGAGCAGTTTCTTATGTCTGATCTTGGTGCTCTTCGTTACTTTCTTGGGATTGAGGTTTCCTCCACCTCTGATGGCTTTTCTATTTCCCAAGAAAAGTATATACATGATCTTCTTGCTCGTGCGACTCTTGGTGATGAGCACACTGCAGAGACTCCTATGGAGCTCAATGTTAACTTTCGCGCTTCTGATGGTGAGTCATTGTCTGATCCGACGTGTTATCGTCATCTTGTTGGGAGTCTTGTCTATCTTGCTGTCACTCGTCCGGATATCTCATATCCTGTCGATATTCTGAGTCAGTTTGTTTCCGCTCCCACTTCAGTTCACTATAGTCATCTTCTTCGTGTTCTACGATATCTTCGTGGCACGATCTCTCATCGTCTCTTTTTCCCCGTTCTAGCTCATTACAGCTCCAGGCCTATTCAGATGCTATGTGGGCTAGTGATCCTTTGGATTGCCGTTTACTTTCTGCTTACTATGTTTTTCTTGGTGATTCTCTCATTGCCTAGAAGACAAAGAAATAAACTGCAGTTTCCCGTTCGAGTGCAGAGGACGAGTTGAGAGCTATGGATCTTCTGACGGCAGAGGTGACTTGGTTATGATGGCTACTGGAGGATTTTGGTGTTTCTGTTACTACACCTACCATCCTCTTGTCCTATAGTCTAGGTGCTATCAATATTGCACGGGACCCCATGAAGCATGAGCTTACCAAGCATATTGGTGTTGATGCTTCTTATGTGCGTGCTGCTAGGCAGGATCATGTTATTGCTCTTCGGTATGTACCTTCCGAGTTACAACTAGCAAACTTTTTCACGAAGGCACGGACTAGAGCACAACATAGATTTCACCTCTCCAAACTCAGTGTTATGGATCCACCATGAGTTTGAGGGGGTGTTATAGTTATATTAGTGATTAATTTTGGTCTTTTGCATTCTAGCCTTTTGGCATCCTCATGTACTTGTATATATGCTGCCTTTGGTCGCCTAATAAGATTAAGTTGCTTTCTCTAATAACTGCCGCACCCGCTTCAACCATGCCTATCAGCCGGAGGACAACTGGGAGCGCTCTGGCAACGCTGCAAACACTAGCTACTACACCAGCGACCCCTACTGGTATGCTCACACCAGCGCTACAGACCACCTAACAAGCGACCTCGACAGGCTCACCATACATAATTGCTACGGCGGGAAGGACAAGGTGCAGGTCGCCAACAACGCAGGTTTGTCAATCTCCCATGTTGGTCAATCTATTATTTCTGGCTCATCTAGACCTCTTTACCTTCGCAACATACTGCATATCCCTCAAGTGAGCAAAAAATTACTTCCTGTCCACAAACTAGTCACTGACAATAATGCCTTTGCTGAATTTCATCCTCATTCTTTTTATCTTAAGGACCAAGCAACAAAGACGGTTCTTCTTCGCTGTAGATGCCGTAATGGTCTTTATCCGGTGCCAAGCCACAAGCCCTCGCTCGTTGAGTCAAGTTGTCGTGCTCTCTCCGGTGTCAAGCTTTCTTCAGATATTTGGCACCGAAGATTAGGTCATCCGTCCAAGAGTGGCATTGAGTTTGTCCTTAGGACAAATAAATTTACTTGTGCACCTTATGTCGAGACTAGTGTTTGTGACACATGTCAATGCGCAAAAGTTCATCAATTACCTTTTCGTTATTATACTCATATAAATCATGCTCCACTTGAAATTATTCAGTCTGATGTTTGGGGACTAGAAGTCACCTCCATGGGTTGTTTCAAGTATTACGTTAGCTTTCTAGATGATTTCAGCTGCTTGACTTGGATATATCTCTTTAAACGCAAACCAGATGTCGAACAAGCTTTTTATACCTTTCATAAATATGTTGAATGCATGCTTGACACAAAGATTAAAACCGTCCAATCTGATTGGGGCGATGAATACCGTCATCTTTCTCGATATTTTGCTCATGAAGGTATCTCTCATCGTGTAACCTGTCCACATACCTCCCAACAAAACGGTGTTGCCGAGTGCAAACACGGTCACATTGTTGTGACCGGAATTGCATTCTCGCACACTCATCTCTTCCTATTCATTTTTGGGATGAGGCCTTTCTGACGGTGTGTTACCTCATAAATCGAATGCCAACACGAGTGCTTAAAAATTCTGCACCAGCCACACACCTTCTTAATGAGAAGCCAGATTACACATTCCTCCATGCCTTTGGCTGTGCGTGTTGGCCAAACCTTCGGCCTTACAACAACAGGAAACTTGAGTTTCGTTCTCACTAGTGTGTTTTCCTCGGTTATATCTCTATGCACAAAGGCTACATGTGCCTTGATCGGTCGACTGGTCGTATCTACATTTCCAGGGACGTCATTTTCGACAAACATATGTCCCATTTGCTCCTTTTGCTACACCATCATCTGCACCCCTCCTACCCACGCAACCAACTTTATTTCCTACCACTGAGCCGGTTTTAAATAATGATCACATGCAGAGATATTACATTACTTTGCTCGTTGACCCTGCTCCGAGTTCCTCTCATGTGCCTGCAGGTACTGATGAATCCGCATTACCTAGCTCAATGTCCACTTGTTCGCCACATGGCTCACATGTAGACGAGCCGACCTCACCATGCTCACCTGTGCTTCGCTCGCCCAGTCCGAAGCTAGGCTCCCATGGTGTGAGCTCCCGTGGAGAGGACTCCTGATGTCTACTACACAACTTGTTCTTGTAGACTCCTGTTGGGCCTTGATTGCTTGTATCTGCGTTGGTATTTCCCCAAAGAGGAGAGGATGATGCAGCATAGCAACGGTAAGTATTTCCCTCAGTTATGAAACTAAGGTTATCAATCCAGTTGGAGAACCAAGCAACACTATGTAAACAACACCTGCTCACAAATAACAAATACTTGAACCCAATGCGTAAGAGGGGTTGTCAATCCCTCCTTGGTATTGAGATAGATTAAATTGTATGAGATTGGATAAATAGATCTAGAAAAAACACACATAAAAGTGCAGCAAGTTTTTTTTTGGAATAATAGATCTGAAAACAATATGATGGGAAATAGACCCGGGAGCCGTAGATTTCACTAGTGGCTTCTCTCGAGAAAATAGCATATGGTGGGTAAACAAATTACTGTTGGGCAATTGATAGAAGAGCAAATATATATGATGATATCCAAGGCAATGATCATGTATATATGCATCACGTCCAAGATTAGTAGACCGACTCCTGCCTGCATCTAATACTATTACTCCACACATCGACCGCTATCCAGCATGCATCTAGTGTATTGAGTTCATGGAGAAACGAAGTAATGCAATAAGAACTATGACATGATGTAGATAAGATCTATTCATGTAGGAATAGACCCCATCTTTTTTATCCTTAATGGCAACGATACATGCATGTCATGTCTCCATCTGTCACTGAGAATAAGCACCGCAAGGTCGAACCCATCACAAAGCACCTCTTCCCATTGCAAGAAAAATCAATCTAGTTGGCCAAACCAAACCAAAGTTTTGGAGAAGAAATACGAGGCTATACAGATCATGCATATAAGAGTTCAAAGAAGACTCGGGTAATATTCAT
Organism: Triticum aestivum; assembly: GCF_018294505.1. Lineage (NCBI taxonomy): Eukaryota > Viridiplantae > Streptophyta > Magnoliopsida > Poales > Poaceae > Triticum > Triticum aestivum. Next base: position 199,427,614 of record NC_057795.1, read on the forward strand.
AGATAGATCTGATCATAAACTCACAATTCATCGGATCCCAACAAACACACCGCAAAAAGTGTCATTACATCAAATAGATCTCCAAGAATATCGAGGAGGACATTGTATTGAAGATCAAAAAGAGAGAAGAAGCAATCTAGGTACTGCCTACGGACCCGTGGGTCTGTGGTAAACTACTCACGCATCATCGGAGGAGCACCAATGAGGATGATGAACCCCACCGTGATCGTTTCCTCCTCCGACAAGGTGCCGGAATAGGGCTCTAGATTGGATCTCGTGGTTCTGGAACTTGCAGCGGCTAGAATTGTGTTTCGTCGACCCCCCCAGGGTTTCTGGATTATTTTGGTATTTATAGAGCTGAGAGGTGGTGGAAAAAATCAACATGGGCCCCACAAGGCACCAGGGCGCGTGTGGGGCCTCTGGTGCGCCCTGGTGTCTTGTCGGCCCCACGGACCTCCTCTGGTACACCTCCTAAGCTCCCTGGGTCTCTTCTAGTAGAAAAATCTCAAAAAAGTTTCACTGCATCTGGACTTCGTTTGATATGGATATTCTGCAAAGTAAAAAACAAGCAAAAAAGGAGAACTGGCACTGGGCACTATGTCAATAGGTTAGTCCCAAAAAATGATATAAAATTGCAAGTAAATGAATATAAAACATCAAAGATTGATAATATAACAGCATGGAATAATCAAAACTTACAGATACGTTGGGTATGTATCAGCATCCCCAAGCTTAATTCATGCTCGTACTCGAGTAGGTAAATGATAAAAACAAAACTTTTGATGTGGAATGATGTTTGGCATGTTCATCACATATTCTTTTCTTGTGTAGCATGGACATTTGGACTTTTAGATGATTCAAAGCAATAGTCTATAATTAACATGAAAACATCACTACTCAAGCATGTCAACAAGTAACCATGTCTTTCAAAATATCAACACTAAAGAAAGCTATCCCTAGCCCATCATGCTCAGTCATTGATCCATTCATGAAACACCACTACAAAAAAATACACTTCCGTGATGATACATGTTTGTCACAATAGGTCGCTTTTTTTGTCATGCATGTACATCCATGACAAATTTATGACAGAATCAAGATAGTCATACATGTGCTATCGTAGAAGTGTTCCATGACATTACCAAAATTATCATCACGGAAGTGTCCACTTCCATGATGATAAATCGCGTGTCACAGAAGTGCTTTCGTCAAGGGTGACCGACACGTGGCATCCACCATAACGGAACGCCGTTAAGCTATCGGGTCGGGTTTTGGATCCGATAACCCGTTAACAGCCCCGACCAATGGGGATTTTCCACGTGTAAAATCATCATTGGCTGGAGGAGACACGTGTCAGGTCCGCGCTGGCACAGGTGTCACTCATCCAATGGGTGAGACGCGCCTATGATATGTTGACACGTGGACCGGCCAATCAAGTTTAAATGGGCCGGCCAAACTAAAGGCCCACAAGATTTTGCGGACCATAATGGGCTGGCCCAGCTAAAGGCCCATGAGATTTTGCGGACCATAATGGGCTGGCCCAGCTAACGGCCCACAAGATTTTGCGGGCCATAATGGGCCGGTCCAGGTAATGGCCCACAAGATTTTTGTTTGCCATAATGGGCCGGCCCAAGTAAAGGCCCACAAGATTCTTGCAGATCATAATGGGCCGGCCCGGCTAAAGGCCCACAAGATTTCGCCGACATTAACGGGCCGGCCTAGCTGTAGGCCCACAAGAATTTGAGGACCCTAGTAGGCCGGCCCATTAACTGGATGCCATGTTTTGGGCCAAATATCGGCCCATATTTGATCCGGTCCATTAATGACCTGCCACGTTCCAGGCCTAATAGTGGCCCATATGAGATCCGGCCCGTTAAAAGCCTACCACGTTCTGGGCCAAATTATGGCCCAGATCAGGTACGGCCCTTTAAGAGGCTATGGGCTCAATTATGGCCCATATCAGATTCGGCCCGTCAACTGGACAGTATGCTTTTGGGCCCACTTGCTAGAGGCCCACTTAGTAATTCGGCCTGACATTAGTTTTGGCCTCTTAAGGACCCGTTTAACATTTCGGACCTATATTAATTTCAGCCTGTTAAATGTCTGTCATATAGTTGGGCCTAACTACGGCCCAATTTGCATCCGGCCTGCTCGCAGCCGATATCTGATTGGGCCAAACAAGGACCGAGACAATTTTGGCCTGTTAAAAGCCCGTGATTTGATTCGCACAATCATGGGCCGGGGTTCATTTCGGGCTGCTGCCGGCCCGTTAGCTGTTCGGCACGTTTCAGGCCCAACCTACATCGTGATTGCATGACGGCCCGATTATGTACCGTAATTTTACGGTTTTGCCGGTTTACTGCGAAGACAGGATAAATATACAGTAAAATAACTGCAGCATCGTGAATAAGAAAAAACCTAGACTATACAATAAAGAAATTACAGCATATTACATCCACTGGGCATCAAAGTTCGTGTAGGACCTTGAGAAGAGGTGTCTAGAGGGGGGTGATTAGACACTAAGTACCAAAGTTGCAGTTTTTAGGTTTCTTTAAATTTAAGTGGAGTTTAGGCACAAGTTTAACATTCACAACACATATCAAGCAAGCATGCAAAGAGTATATGAGCAGCGGAAAGTAAAGCATGCAACTTGCAAGAAAGTAAAAGGGAAGGGTTTGGAGGATTCAAACGCAATTGGAGACACGGATGTTTTTGGCGTGGTTTCGATAGGTGGTGCTATCGTACATCCACGTTGATGGAGATTTCAACCCACGAAGGGTAACAGTTGCGCGAGTCCACGGAGGGCTCCACCCACGAAGGGTCCACGAAGTAGCAACCTTGTCTATCCCACCATGGTCGTCGCCCACGAAGGACTTGCCTCACTAGCGGTAGATCTTCATGAAGTAGGCGATCTCCTTGCCCTTACAAACTCCTTGGTTCAACTCCACAATCTTATCGAAGGCTCCCAAGTGACACCTAGCCAATCTAGGAGACACCACTCTCCAAGAAGTAACAAATGGTGCGTTGATGATGAACTCCTTGCTCTTGTGCTTCAAATGATAGTCTCCCCAACACTCAACTCTCCCTCATAGGATTTGGATCTGGTGGAAAGAGGGTTTGAGTGGAAAGCAACTTGGGGAAGGCTAGAGATCAAGATTCATATGGTAGGAATGGAATATCTTGGCCTCAACACATGAGTAGGTAGTTCTCTCTCAGAAATAGGATGCGGGAAGTGTAGGTTTAGTCTGATGGCTCTCTCCACGAATGAAGAGGAGGTGGAGGGGTATATATAGCCTCCACACAAAATCTAACCGTTACACACAATCTACCAAACTCGGTGGGACCGAATCGTTAAACTCGGTCAGACCGATTTAGCAAATAATGTGACCGTTAGGGTTTTCGGTGGGACCGGAATGCAACTCGGTAGGACCGATTCAGTTAGGGTTAGGGCATAACGTAATCTCGGTAAGACCGATTACACAAACTCGGTGGGACCGATTTTGGTAATAAGCTTTCTAGAGAGTTGGTCAAGCAAACTCTGTTTGATCGATTATCAAACTCGGTGGGACCGATTTTGATAATAAGTTAACCAGAGAGTTTGCATTGTAATCTCGGTAGTACCGATTTCTCAAACTCGGTAAGACCGATTTTGATAATGGGCATACACAGAGAGATTACAATCCCATCTCGATGAGACCGAGATCCCTATCGGTGAGACCGATTTGCTTAGGGTTTGTGGTAGTGGCTAAGACATTCAAACTCGGTGGCACCGGATAGAAAGAATCAGTGGGGCCGAGTTTGACTTTAGGTTTAGGACATATGTGTGGAAGTGGGAAAGTAGTTGAGGGTATTTGGAGCATATCACTAAGCACTTGAAGCAAGAGGCTCATTAAGCAACACCTCATCCCTCCTTGATAGTATTGGCTTTTCCTATAGACTCAATGTGATCTTGGATCACTAAAATGTAAAATGAAGAGTCTTGAGCTTGAAGCTTGAGCCAATCCTTTGTCCTTAGCATCTTGAAGGAGTTCCCACATCCTTTAGTCCATGCCACTCCATTGTTGAACTTATCTGAAACATACTAGATAAAAGTGTTAGTCCAACAAGAGATATGTTGTCATTAATTACCAAAACCACCTAGGGAGCACTTGTGCTTTCAATCTCCCCCTTTTTGGTAATTGATGACAACATACATCAAAGCTTTAGATAAAGATATAAAGAATAGCAAGTAAAGCTTTGGAAAGACATGTAACAAGCATAGGCTCCCCCTACATGTATGCAATCATGTGAATATGAAATATAGAAGCATGTGATAGCATAACCATGATAGAGCAGGCAATGTGTTACATGTATCTCGGCTATAGGCATCAGAGAAAAAAAATATTAAGCGAAATACCTTCATGCCCATGAGTCCTTCTTGCAAACAGTATGTACATCAGCAAGAGTTCCTCATACACATGATTGTGATGCATATACTTACCTTGTAGTCTTGAGTAGGCTTAGGATGGAATGAACCTGCGTAAACAAGGTTAGATAATACAGATGCATCTACTAGCCAGAGCAAACAAAAGACACCACAAGAATACCGAGACTGGGATGACATGTAGAGAGTGAGTACTAAGTACTACAATTGATTAGACATGTCCCCAAGAGTAAAGATATGCAATGAATTTGAATGATTTCTTTCCCTTAGATGTCTTGCTCCCCCTGAATCTAGCATGGGATACTGGGAGAAGATAGGGAACAGAAAATCAGAGCTGAAAGATATAAATGAACAGAGCTAATGCAAACTAATGCAAATAAGCACATATCAACATGTCTTTCCCCTCAAGAAGACATGTGGCATCTCTCCTCTTGAACACCAAGCATCTGGGATCCTTGAGAAATACTTTCTACTAGTATTCTCTCCCCCTGGAGATCTCTCTCTCTCCCCCTGAAGGATCTCTCTCTCTCTCCTTCTCTGATGTGATCTCTCTAAGTGATAAGCTTTGATGTGATGTCTCTCTCCCCCTTTGACATCAATTTCCAAGAAGGGATTGATAAAGATGTAATCTCTCTCTCTCTCTCTCTCCCTCTGGAATTTGTCGTGAATGGGTTTGATCCTTGAGTCACAACATAAAGCAATGATAAAAATGTGATGCTTGTATAGGACAAGATTCATTGAGTGGAGCTGGATCAGAAGAAACTCAGAATAAGTGGAAAATTGTTTTTCCTGTTGTGAAATCGGTGGCACCGAGTGGTATGCTTCGGTCGTACCGAAAAGATTCGGTTGGATCGAAAATAACAAATCGGTGTAACTGAGTTCATCGCAGAGAAAACACTTGTCACCTCAGCTCACTAGACTAGTAAGATCTCACAAAGATTTGCAAGGAATTAGATGCAGAAAATGCAGAGAAAACAGAAAGAAATCTAGATAAAGTTTTTTTAAGGGGGAAACACATATGCATGAGACAAATGCAAAAACTCAGAAAAGAACACAGGAGAAGTTCATCTAGAGATGGTCGGCGACAAAGTCACCTATATTAGAGTATATTGACTTAGGAGTCAAGTGAGATCACTTGATCATAGGCCATACTCATCGTTTAAGCTCAAAAATGGGGTTGCCATTTTTCGTTTAAGCATCTTGATGTATTCACATCTTGTTGAGTTGCTTTAACTCATGACTTGGAGTAAAGCTTCTCTAAGATGGAATAACATACCTTGGTTGGTGGTGTTGTCCATGTAGTTGAACTTGCGTGGGTTGCTCAAGGTTGATGTAGCTCATCAAGAATTTGGAGCACCACTTGGAATTTGAGTCCATCTTCCTACATGGGTTAGTTCTTGCAAGTAAGAGCACTTGTATATCCAAAAATGACAATCATGAAACTCAACATAGAATTTGTCAAAGGATATGTTTGAATGGTTTCGTGCTTCCTTGTCTTCAACCACCTTGTGTAGAGACTTGGTGATGTAGAGATTGCTCAAGATATGAGTAGGTTTCAATCTCATGGAGTTTGATTTAACCAAGTACCTACATGGGTTAGATAACATGCAAGATACAAATATATCCAAGACATAAGTTTTTCATCATAAGGGAAATATCAAGGATTAGTCATAAGCTCATGTCTTGCATGTATCCAATGGAGTTTCTACTCCAAGTTTGAAGCATCAATGATGTTCAATTCTCCTCTTAACCTGCAAAACACTTTCTCATCAAGAGGTTTAGTGAATATATCCGCTAATTGCTTTTCGGTGCGAACATGCTTAAGATCAATGTCACCCTTAGCAACATGATCTCGAATGAAATGATGACGAACTTCAATATGCTTAGTTCGAGAATGTTGCACAGGATTATGACCAATTTTTATAGCACTTTCATTATCACAAAGCAATGGAACATGTCTCACATATATCCCATAATCTTTAAGAGTTTGGGTCATCCAAAGTAATTGAGCACAACATGAACCAGCGGCAATATATTCAGCTTCGGCGGTGGATAAGGATACCAAGTTTTGTTTCTTGGAGGACCAAGACACAAGAGATCTACCAAGAAATTGACAAGTACCCGAAGTGGACTTTCTATCAACCTTGTCTCCGGCATAGTCCGAGTCGGAATAGCCAACAAGATCGAAAGAGGCCCTCTTAGGATACCAAATGCCAAAATTTGGTGTATGAATTAAGTATCTCACTATCCTTTTCACAGCCTTAAGATGACATTCTTTAGGAGCAGCTTGATATCGTGCACACATACACACTTAGCATAATATCGGGTCGTGAAGCACATAGATATAACAATGAACCAATCATAGAGCGATAAACCTTTTGATCAACCGGTTCACCATCCTTGGTCAAATCAAGATGTCCACTAGTAGGCATGGGTGTAGACATACCTTTGCATTCTTGCATATTGAACTTCTTGAATAAGTCCTTAGTGTACTTCGTTTGAGAGACAAAAGTACCTTCCTTAGTTTGCTTGATTTGCAACCCAAGAAAGAATTTGAGTTCACTCATCATAGACATCTCAAACTTCTCCGACATTAGCTTCCCAAACTTTTCCCTAAAATGAGGGTTAGTTGAACCAAATATAAAATCATCAACATAGATTTGGCACACAAATAGTGCACCATTAACCCTTTTAGTAAAGAGTGTGGAATCTATTTTCCCAATTTCAAAGCCTTTTTCAATAAGGAACTTGGTCAAACATTTAGACCATGCTCTAGGAGCTTGTTTAAGTCCATAAAGAGCTTTGTGAAGTTTGTAAACATGATTGGGTTTCTTAGGATTGACAAAGCCGGGAAGTTGTTTAACATAAACTTCCTCCTCTATTTCACCATTTAGAAAAGCACTTTTAATGTCCATTTGGTACAAGGTGATATCATGGTGATTAGCATAGGCAAGTAAGATGCGAATGGGCTCAATTCTAGCAACGTGAGCATAAGTCTCACCATAGTCCATACCTTCGACTTGTGTGTAGCCTTGGGTGACGAGACATGCTTTGTTGCGAACTACCTTTCCATCTTCATCTTACTTGTTGCGAAACACCCATTTGGTACCGATGATGTTGTGGTTGTTGTCGGGCTTCTCAACCAATGTCCAAACTTGGTTCCTCTCAAAGTTGTGTAGCTCTTCATGCATAGCATATATCCAATCCGGATCTTCCAATGCTTCTTCGACCTTCATAGGTTCAATGCTAGATATGAAAGAATAGTTTTCACAAAAGTTAGCTAAACGAGTTTTAGAGCGAGTGATTCTCCCGGTTTGAATATCATTGTAGATTTGCTCGACGGGATGGTCTTTAGCAATTCTTGCTCGAACTCGTGAAAGCTTTTGCTTGGGTCTTCGTTGAACATCTTCTTCATCATGTTCTTCTTCTTGGTCTTATTCATTGTTGGCGTTGTCGTTCTCTTGTCGTGGTGGAGAAAGAGGTTGTTGACGTTCATCTTGATGCACTTCCTCGTTTTCTTCATCTTAGTGTGTCCCACTTGTGGATGCTTCCGTATCAACTCTTGGTTCACCTTGACGTGAAGTAGAAGCTTCCACTTGGACAGACGAGGTACTCTCCTTCACCTCCGTTGGACGGACCTTGCCAATAGACAAGTCTTGGATTGCATCCGAAGGATCTTTGTCTCCTACATCAATTGGTAATTGCTCGGTGAGTAGCTCGTATGCCGTCTTGCCGACTAGCTTGTGAAGATACAAGCGATTTGTTGCATGACAAGCTGTCTCAACCGCTTCTGCCCAAAAGTGCTTTGGCGTCTTGTACTCATCAAGCATCGTTCTCGCCATTTCGATGAGCATCCGGTTCTTCCTCTCAACAACTCCATTTTGTTGAGGTGTGTACGTGGCCGAGAACTCGTGTGAAATCCCTTCTTCGTCAAGAAAGGTGTCCACATTTGCGTTCTTGAACTCCGTTATGTTGTCGCTGCGAACCTTCTTGATCTTCACTTCAAATTGGTTTTGGGCCTTCCTAGCGAAGTTTTTGAAGATCTTCTGAACCTGCGATTTATCATCAAGAAAGAACACCCACGTAAATCTGGAAAAATCATCGACTATAACTAGACCAAAAGAATTTCCACCGAGACTCTTGTAAGAGTTGGGACCAAAGAGATCCATGTGAAGTAGCTCGAGTGGCCTCTTCGTGGTCATGATGTTCTTCACGGGATGCCTTCCTCCAACCTGTTTACCTGCTTGACAAGCACTGCAAAGTCTATCCTTATCAAATATGACATCATTAACTCCAAGGATATGATTCCCTTTAATAAGCTTGTCAAGGTTTCTCATGCCAACGTGACCTAGTCGTCTATGCCATAACCAGCCTTTTGAGGATTTAGCAATGAAGCAAGTTTTAGGTTGAGCCTTTTTAGTGAAATCAACAATGTATAGATCACCTCTACGTATGCCGGTAAAGACCATTTTATGATTGTCTCGACGAAACACTTGGCAATCAATTTCAGTAAATAGAACATTGAAACCGAAATCAGCAAGTCTAGATACTGAAAGTAAGTTGTACCCAAGAGATTCAACGAGCATGACATTTTGTATGGAGCTATCATGTGAGATGGCCACCTTACCAAGGCCAACCACCTTACCCTTTGAGTTGTCACCGAAAGTGACATACTTTCGAGGCCTATCATTATCAGCAAGCTCATGAAACATGTCTTTATCTCCGGTCATGTGATCGGTACATCCACTGTCAAGGACCCATTCCTTTCCTCCTGACATGTATCCCCGAAGATTTGCCATAAGACCAAAATGTCTCATTTCATCATCAAGATCAAAGTCACTATCATCATCCTCATCATAGTATCCATGTTCAACATCGTCATGTGGTGGATCAAATCCTAGAGAGGGTGATTCGTTAGAGTGATTTTGACAATGATCTTGTCTATGAATTTTTATTGCTTCGGAAATAATGTCACTAATAATACCAACATTTCCTTTGGCACGCATAAGGTTTGTAAGCTCAAATAGACGATCACCAAACATAGGATCACTAGTATTCATTTTACTCAAGGCAATAGACTTATGGAGAATTTCATCAAGATTTTTCAAAGAATAATCAGGAAATCGTTCCTCAAGAAATTTCCATATAGTGTAGGCACACTCAAGAGTAGGCAGTTTTATAATCAAGTTTTTAGGCAAGCCTCTAGTGATAAGATTAACAGTTCTAACATTCCTAATCATGTCGATTGACTCATCAAGTGTAGGATGCATAGGATCAACACAAGGTGCACAAGGGCTAGCAATGTACTTGTTCAAATGATATTGATTGAAAATTACAAGCATCTCATTTTTCCACTCATGAAAGTACTCTCCATCAAGAATAGGCACTCTTTGTCTAAGACTCCCCAAAGTAGACTCATCCATCTTCCTCCAATGGCGATTAAACCAAAGAAATGGAGACCAATGCTCTGATACCACTTGTAGGACCTTGAGAAGAGGTGTCTAGAGGGGGGGTGATTAGACACTAAGTACCAAAGTTGTAGTTTTTAGGTTTCTTTAAATTTAAGTGGAGTTTAGGCACAAGTTTAACATTCACAACACATATCAAGCAAGCATGCAAAGAGTATATGAGCAGCGGAAAGTAAAGCATGCAACTTGCAAGAAAGTAAAAGGGAAGGGTTTGGAGGATTCAAACGCAATTGGAGACACGGATGTTTTTGGCGTGGTTCCGATAGGTGGTGCTATCGTACATCCACGTTGATGGAGACATCAACCCACGAAGGGTAAGGGTTGCGCGAGTCCACGGAGGGCTCCACCCACGAAGGGTCCATGAAGTAGCAACCTTATCTATCCCACCATGGCCGTCGCCCACGAAGGACTTGCCTCACTAGCGGTAGATCTTCACGAAGTAGGCGATCTCCTTGCCCTTACAAACTCCTTGGTTCAACTCCACAATCTTGTCAGAGGCTCCCAAGTGACACCTAGCCAATCTAGGAGACACCACTCTCCAAGAAGTAACAAATGGTGCGTTGATGATGAACTCCTTGCTCTTGTGCTTCAAATGATAGTCTCCCCAACACTCAACTCTCCCTCATAGGATTTGGATCTGGTGGAAAGAGGGTTTGAGTGGAAAGCAACTTGGGGAAGGCTAGAGATCAAGATTCATATGGTAGGAATGGAATATCTTGGCCTCAACACATGAGTAGGTAGTTCTCTCTCAGAAATAGGATGCCGGAAGTGTAGGTTTAGTCTGATGGCTCTCTCCACGAATGAAGAGGAGGTGGAGGGGTATATATAGCCTCCACACAAAATCTAACCGTTACACACAATCTACCAAACTCGGTGGGACCGAATCGTTAAACTCGGTCAGACCAATTTAGCAAATAATGTGACCGTTAGGGTTTTCGGTGGGACCGGAATGCAACTCGGTAGGACCGATTCAGTTAGGGTTAGGGCATAACGTAATCTCGGTAAGACCGATTACACAAACTCGGTGGGACCGATTTTGGTAATAAGCTTTCCAGAGAGTTGGTCAGGCAAACTCGGTTTGACCGATTATCAAACTCGGTGGGACCGATTTTGATAATAAGTTAACCAGAGAGTTTGCATTGTAATCTCGGTAGTACCGATTGCTTAAACTTGATAAGACCGATTTTGATAATGGACATACACAGAGAGATTACAATCCCATCTCGGTGAGACCGAGATCCCTATCGGTGAGACCGATTTGCTTAGGGTTTGTCGCAGTGGCTAAGACATCCAAACTCGGTGGTGCCGGATAGAAAGAATCAGTGGGGCCGAGTTTGACTTTAGGTTTAGGACATATGTGTGGAAGTGGGAAAGTAGTTGAGGGTATTTGGAGCATATCACTAAGCACTTGAAGCAAGAGGCTCATTAAGCAACACCTCATCCCTCCTTGATAGTATTGGCTTTTCCTATAGACTCAATGTGATCTTGGATCACTAAAATGTAAAATGAAGAGTCTTGAGCTTGAAGCTTGAGCCAATCCTTTTTCCTTAGCATGTTGAAGGAGTTCCCACATCCTTTAGTCCATGCCACCCCATTGTTGAACTTATCTGAAACATACTAGATAAAAGTGTTAGTCCAACAAGAGATATGTTTTCATTAATTACCAAAACCACCTAGGGAGCACTGGTGCTTTTAGTTCGCCACTATGATAATAAAGCACAAGCAGACAGCAGATTACATACACTGGGCATCAAAGATCGCCACCAGTGCAAATAAACACGCCGACAAAATAATATACAAAACCGACAGCACTTCAATAGAGTTCAAGAAAGGTTAGCCCTGCTGGGGAGCTGCAGCACAAGCAGCTGAGCAAGATGATGAGACTGCGCTTGTTCAACACTTAAATCTTCCTCACTCTGAAAGATAAAAAAGCAGACAGATGACAGGTTTTGCAAATAAAAGTATCAGTGCTGACAATTCATCATATTTCTTACTGACGAATAAAGTGACACAGTTTAAAATTGCATTAAGACAATATGGTATTGTTCAGGTCAAGACATGGCAGGAAATGACATTGTGAAGGAGTTGGCAGCTTCACGACACCACTAGATTACAGATCAAGAACTCATAATCAATGGTTAGTGTGCTGTCAATTTATCCCATTTCAGATTGGCAAATAAAGAGACGGTTTAAATAATACTCCCTCCATCCGGAATTAATTGTCATCAAAATGGATGTGTCTAGAACTAAAATACATCTAGATACATCCATTTCAATGACAAGTATTTTTGGACGGAGGGAGTAGTAGAATGATATGACATTGTTCATAGTTAAGACATTGCAGAATATGACATTGTGTTGTAGTGGGTAGGTTCACCACACCACTGGATTATGGATGAAGAACAGAAGCATACATGAAGTGCAAAAGAAGATCACTTGCTCTGTATAGTTTAATTTACATGGCATGAATAAGGAACTTGGTTGTACAACTGAAAACTTAAATTGAGAAAGGACAAACTTTTGTTTATGAACTACATAATAAACTTTAAACATGCAATTTGATGCAAACACCAAAAATAAACAGCTGTTGCAGTCATGCCTAACCAAGTATATACAACAAAGTTTGAAGGCTTGAGATGGAAAAACTTACTTTATTGATGAAGACAGGCTCTATAAAGGCCTTGTCCATGCTGATGGGGGGGGGCAATTTAAGAAGTTTACCACATAATCTTCTTCATAAGCATTGCCTTTATTCTACATTTTGTTAAGAGTAAATATAGATGTGATAATATACGAAAAAATGGAGAATATTTAAGATAACATGAAGAGTGATGCTACATAACCAAGTAGCTATAAATGTAAGTGTAGCGATACAGGCAAAAGATACAGCCAAGAGCAATGCACAGCTAAACTCCTTCAGTACCAACCTTATGGTAAGAGTAAATATAGATCTGATGTGTAGAAAATGGAGGGCAAAGGAAAATAAGCTGCAGAGTGATGGTACATGAACAACTACCTGTCATTATAAGTACACTGATAAAGGATAGCATGTACTTACAAGAACAATGCAGAGCTAAAAAACATTGGCACTGGATATATTCTACACTAATGTAACCATACGTACAGATCAGATAATTTGGAGCGAACAATTGATAAGCAAGCTATCATGCATACTGCTGTCACATAATGAACCAGGTATGTATGCAAGTACAGTGATACAGGACAACATGTACTAACAAGAGCAAAACAACGGGCAACATATTTGCGATATCCTGTCGTTCTTTTCAAACCGAATTCTTCTTCGAGAAGATTTCCTACAAACAAGATCCGTAAGGCACATGCGGAAAAGTAGAAGTTCAAATTGTCATGTGGTTTCATAGACAGTACCTCATTCTGGGAATGAGACTAGTGCATAACAATGTTTTTCCATTCAATGTCTTCTAAATTTAGCACAGGAGACTTCACCGGAAATTCGTTTATAGATTTGCCACCAAAGTGTGATTTCCTCAGGTAACACCGATACTGCTGCAATGCTTCCTTGAAAAGCACAAGCAAGCTTTGCTCGTCATGACTATCCAGATTGACCCTCGCCTAGTTACAACAATGTAATGTAAATCATTGATGTGTTCAATCAGCAGTAAACAGGAAAATAATAACCATGAATAATAGCACTTACACGTAAGATGGACAGGAAGATGTGAAAATGGTGTTTGTCTTCACAATAATCTTCCCATGATGGGAATATATGCACGTAGTCCCTAACAACATTGAAAGCATTGTCTTTTAAACTGGGAATAAGTGGAATGGGGTTCCAATCTGCAGGAATTGGCCGTCTCTGCAGTTGGGATAGGTCTTCGGCTGGTGGACTTGCTGTACTTTTTGCCGGAGTGGGATTTTTCTGTGGTACAGCTGATGCTATGGCAAATGAAATCGATACACCTTTTGCTGGAGTGCAGGTCCTGTGTGGTGGGGCTAGTGGTGTGGCCAGTGAAGTATGGGTACAGTCTGTTGGAGTTGGTCCTACGCTTTGTGTCACAGCACTATCGAACATGGTAAAGAAGAGCAAGCAGATTTTGGATAATAAAATATTGGTTGCGCAGTGCCCACACATGATGAACCAGAGCGCATTAAGAATGCAACTCCCAGCTGTCTCTCGACCATTTCAAGCGGTTGGATGAAGATCCTACGTCTCCTAACCCTTCTTCTTCCTCGTCTCTGATTCTTCCCATACAGAACACCGCACGGGCCGTCGGCTGGACCACCGGCCCCCACCGCCTGTGTTCCTCCGCCACCCCAACCCCCACCCGCGTTGAGTTTTCTTCGTTCGGCGAGGCCCCACAACCACCCGAGCCCCTTGGATCGCACCGGCTAACTCCGGCGAGCTCTGAAAAATCGACTGACCCAATTTTGAAATTTAGTCTACTGTGATTTAACTAGTGTGGAATATAAAAGGGGAAAACCATAATCATTGGGAGTCTAGTGTTGAGCGTGCCATGGCGGATCTGAAGGTGCAAACCGAACAAAGGCAACTTCGCAACCAAGACAAGAAATCAGAGTAAAGCAGTGGCGATCTATTTTCTTGCTGCGATAAATAAGTTGAGCAGATACGAAAGAGTACCACCTCTGGTGGGGTGCCGTGTACGCATTTGGTGAGAATTTGACGGTGCGGTAGCGATGGCTCTCGGCGGCGTGGAAGCAGATCTAGGAGGGTAGACGGTGGCAGCGGGGCGCGATGGACGAGACGGTCGTAGGAGTGGCGCCGGCAAGGTGAACGACTGTGGGGATGAAGCGAGAGGACGGGATGCAAGGATCCCAGTCCGAAGGCGTGGATGAGAGAGGTCGATCTCTTGTAATGGACGGAGGCGTCGGGGTATCAGCTCCGACATGGTGGAGGAGGACGGCGGTGGATGGGGTGGCGGATGGCGGCAGACGGAGGAGGGTGGGGTGGGGAGGGTGTTTTGGCGCCCACGGAGTATGAATGGGGAAAAGGGAGGTAGAGAGGAAGGGGGGAACCATGTATTCAGGGCGTGCTTGTGTCAAATGTGAGGAAATTTACAAACTTAGCCCCCGTTTCAAATTTCTACTACATCACAGCAACATTAGTCGGTTGGGGATAGGACGGTAATCTCGCATACACCGAATATTTGCTGACGAGAGTTTGTTTTTAGCGCCCACCGTGTATGAATATGAATCGGGGAGGGAGTCAATTTCGGCCGAGGGCACACTGTGTTTTGGCGCCCATCGTGTATGAATCCGGGTGAGAGGCGGTTACGTCACGTTCGGGTGAAATTACAAACCTACCCCTATCGAAACCTATAGAAATCCAGCAGATTGGCTTTGCGCGGCAGGGATAGGCAGTAGTGATTTCCATCTCGTAGATTTTGGTTTCGGGCGGTTACTGCGACTTTCCCCGCTTCGCTCAAATTTTGCACAGTGCACGTTTACCGTGCCAACTCAATTTGAATCCCGTTTGTATTCTACTATTTTTTCGGGCAGGATCCATTTTCAATTGGAATTACATTCTATATACATCATTTTTTTACATATACTTTCAAAAGCACAACAAAGAATTCTGCTCCTTTATATGTATAATATGATTTACAAACACAACGATCTCGAAATCTTAAGATTGAATTCGAAAAAATTTAACCAAATTATGTTCTACTAAAATGTATGGATCAGTAATATCTACATATTAAATAACATAGATGTGCGTGAATTCATATGAGTATGCATGTTTGATAGATCAATTTTGGTTCGAGTATGGATTACATGTATCATCATCTCGAATTCAAATATTTGAATCCCTTTTTTGTTCACTCCTTTCACGCCCATCTCTCTCGCATGCATGCTCCTTCAGGTAGCCATCACTCTCTTTTCTCCAGCTCACCCGCACGCTCACTTCATGTTTCTCCTATCCTCGCAAACATGGTCTGTCGATGTCTCCCTTGAGAAGTGTCACACTCTCCCTATCATTATACATTACACGGGTTTCATTATCTCTCACGTCTCTACTGTCCTTTGGTATCACTCGGTACCTAAGCTTTCTTTTTCACCGCCACACACACAGTCTCCACTCGTCTTTCACTTTGTCTTTCTCTCTATGGGATTCTCTCTCACACCCTATATGTCTCTACATATGACTCATACCACTAAAATTACTCTCTCTCTCTCTCTCCTGTAGACACAACATTTGTTGCGGTCTCCTTTTTGTCTCCATCCCAGACTGACACCGATCAGACAACCCCGACTACCGTCTCCTCTCTCTCTCTCACAGACACACACACACACAACTCCTGCTTCCACTCCCCTTCCCGACTATCGTCTCTCTCTCTCTCACACAAAACTCTCGCTTTCGCACCCCGACTCGTATTTCTCTCACAAACATTTATCGACTAGCTAGCCTCTAGATAGGTTTATACACCCGCACACTCATGCTTCCACCATCGCGTACATGTCTCTCTCACGCTCCTTGTATCTATGTAGCCTTTTCTTCCCTTCTTGAGACACGCCCTCTCGATCGTGCACACACACACTATCGCCTCATTTTAAGCTGATACCTATCACACACACACTACTTGTGTCTTTGTCACACATGCACTCTGTCCTCCTCCACTCTCTCTCTCTCACACACACACATGGGCTTTTTTGCAACAACTAGCAAGATGCCCATGCGTTGCATGGAACATCAAGATGCATTTGTATGAGTTTTTTATCTTGTGGGGGAAAAGGATGAACGAGGGAAGATCTTATTTGCAAATGTGGAGAGGGGTGTGGGTATCTTTTTGCAAAATTGCCATAGTTTCCTTCCTATCCGTCAAATATAGATCGGACGACCTATATCACAGGATGGCAGGCACACGATCATCACCGACGTTGCTTTTTATAGGAGTAGGGATAAAAAAAATAGAGTTGGTGATGATGGTGGGCCTGCCATCTTGCAATGTAGGTCGTCCGATTTATATCTGACGGATAGGAAGGAAAATATGGCAATTTACCCACACTCTTCACCACATTTGCAGATAAGGCCTTACCTCGTTCATCCTTTTCTCCCACAAGATTTTGATGTTCCGTGCAATGCACGGGCATCTTGCTAGTAAGAGTAGAAATTAGACATATACCACTTCTCGAATCTTGAAACCAACAACATGCCTCCCTTATCTCATCAAAACCGCCAAAGGAATATATTTTGAGTGAAACATAACATATTTTTAGTGATATACGTATTTCAAAACTAGACTTTTGTCTACAAATCGGTGAATGTGTATTAATCTACTTTGATCGTGTGGCAACGCATTGGCACATTGCTAGTAGTTAGTATAATTTTTTGGACACCAGACAAACGGTGGAGTACATATACGAAGAGAAGAGGCGCACACACGCAGTCGGCCTCTCGCTGTCTCGCACACATGAGTGTTACGTAAAGGCGACATTAACAAATAAACCCTAAAACCCTAGGTGCACGATTGCTGCATACGCGGGTACCGAGTATGTGGTGGAGCACCTTTGTAGGAGTTGATGGTCGGGACCATAGGTGAACGACTTGGAGCACGGTGGCTCGCCAGTTGCCACAGATCGAGTAGCCACGTTTAAAATATCGTTTTTTAGCGGGGTTAAGAGTTCCGATTTTAACTGGCACATTATAAGTAGTAAGTAGTTTTTAGAACGATTGGTATGGAGCGAAAATTGAATTCATAGTACTACGTACCTCCTTGGCGTATGGTTGTATGGGTTTATGTTACGAGATGTTGAACCTGGTAGTTCTAGGGCAAATACTATGGTTTAGATTTAGATGCTGGTTTTCAGTAATCGGAAGGGGAAACCCTTCTTTGACTAAAAAAACTACTACCTCCATTCCGGTTTACTAGTCCCCATCGTACTTTGGGTCAAAGTTTGTCCACGAATTTTACTTGTAAAATGTGAATGGAAAACGAGATTTTGTTATAACCAAACAAAAAGGGACTGGACGGAGTGATTGCTCTGACACGGACGCGACCTCTCATAGCGCAGGCATTGAACCGACGCGCCGGCCAAGAGGGTCGCTCTCGCTGCAGGCCCGGCTGAGCACGCCTCCTCGCCGTGTGCAACCAGCTTAAGACTGCCCCACCTGCCTTCATTGAATCCGCGCGTGTGCCAGCAACACATCCTTCCGCGAGCCGGCAGGCATTTTAGAACACAAAAAATGACTAAAATATAATTAATTTACGCATGGTCTTGACTTGTTGTGCTCGCACTGGTAGCAGGAACTAGTAGAGGTTTTTCTTTATTTATAACTCTCCTCACATTTTTTTGGCTTTGAAGTGAATCATGGTTGTGGACATTATGTATGAATGTGCAGATATCTGTGAACATGAGTTTGATGTGGAAGTTGGACTTGGAATGTCGGGCTTGCGCGTGAACTATACCATGTCTAATGCTTCATCTGTTATTGTTTGGAAAGTAATTGCTGTTATTACATGACTCGAAAAAAACATTTTGTGCCACATCAGTAGATGCATAGACATCACAACAGGCATGCTGACTGGATAAACATTTGAACCTAGCTATTATGAAGAAATTTTTGTATTGACAACAGTTTTAGATAGCAGGAGACGCCTAGCCTGCTCTGCCTCTGCTAGCTTATTTCTGGCTTCTTCCATCTCTTCTTTGGCTTGGGTGAAGAGAGCATCTGATTGCTCTTTTCGCTTCTTCAGGAAGTCAACTACATTCTCAAGGGTTGTTGCACGCTTTCTTTCAGCCTTTACTAATGCCACGAGGACACGAACAGCTGATGCCTCCACCTAGCTTGTGTGTAATCCAGCATCATCTGGGAATTTGCACCTTGTGTCTAATCCAGCATCATTAGGGAACTGGCACCTTGTGTGTAATCCAGCCTCATTTTGGAAACATGATCTCGAGGTTGACCATATTTCCCTCCTCGCAGGAACTGCATCCTGACATGAAGTTACTTCTTTTTTAGATCAATACTCAGAGAAACCTAGATCTATTTAGTAGAAGCCAGATAAACAGAACTCGGAGAAGTGAATTCGAAAGGAAAAGAAATATAAAAACAGACTACATGGTGAGAACACCCACTTCCTACATCAAGTTAAAAACGAAAGCATTAGGACGATTAAGACTCTTCTTATTACACATCGAAGAACACCATGCTTAAGAGAAACAGAAACTACAACATATACACATCGAAGAACACAAGGCTAAACGAAAGTAATTGAAAGGGTGTTACTTAGCAAAGCTCGTTTTATAGGTTTGGTGCGGCTCCTCTTTAACTTGTCATGATCCTTGAAGATGCCCCGAATATCTCATGTTTGGTCTTCATTGCTCCTCTGCATGTTCACACTCGTGGTTTCAAAATCTCAACATGGCAAGAAAAATACTACTAGTAATACTCACGCATCTTGTGGGCGACATTAAAGCACTCGTCTGCCATGTTAGAGCATCTCCAACAGAATCGCAATGCGCGGCGCTTTAAAAAAGCGTTTACAGTGCTGAGATCGAGAAGTAGATACTAGAGAGTAGAGGATAGTTCTCAGCATAGATAGATAAAAAAAGATAATTCAACTACTCCTTGTCGTCCGACTGCTCCTCGGTGATGTCCTCCTCCGACGTGTGATTGTAGGCGTGAAGATACCGATCATCGTCGGATTCCCAGGGCGACGCTGCTCCTAGCCTCATGTTGAATTGAGCGTCCGCTTTTCGCCTACGCCTGTCCTCGCAATAGGCGGCTCGCTCCGCCCTCCTCTTATCCCTCTCCGCCCTCCTTTGCGCGTAGAACTCGCGCTCGTTGATGATGTCCTGTGGGAAGTGTTGGAGCCATAGCGCAATGGCTTCCTCGTCCATCTTGGCGATGCCGAGACGATGCTCCCGCCTCCGGTTGTCGCGACGGTCCTCGTCGGTGCTAAGCCGCGGCAGAGGCACAAGCTCCTGCGCCCGCCCCGCGTCGGCACGTTGGGGAAGTTCAATGTTCTGTGAGGCCACCGGAGGCGCCACGCCACCGCGTCGTACACGCGGGCGGCCTCGGTGGCGGTGTCAAAATTGTCTAGGCCGAGGCGCATCCCGCGGAACCGGATCTCGGCGGAGAAGCCGCCAGAGGGGCGCGCGCGGACGCCGCGGTATCCCCAAGTTTCCTGGCGACGCGGCGGCATGGTGGCGCGGCGAGGCGAAAAAGAGCGGGGAGAGAGCAGTGGCGAGGCACAGAGCGGTGGCAAGGCACAGAGCGGTGGGAGGGCGTTGGATTTTATAAAGTGCGCCGGACGCCGCGCGCCAAAACTACCGCACGCCCGGCCGCTTTTTCCCGCGCGCACACGATCCTTTCCCGACGTCTCTGCTATCTCTACTCTCTTCTCTATGTTTATATTTATTTTATATTTTATATTTAATATTTATCTCTACTTCCTTTACTATCTACTTTTTTTTCTCTATACTTTTTTTCTTGCAATATAGGTTGTCCGATTTATATCTCACAGATAGGAAGGAAACAAATGGGAATTTTGCAAAAAGATACCCATACCCCTCTCCAGTTTTGCAAATAAGGCCTTCCCTCGTTCATCCTTTTCTCCCACAAGATAAACTACTCATACAAATGCATCTTGGTGCGTGCAACGCATGGGCATCTTGCTAGCTCTAAAAACATTTCCATCATTTGCCACACTGCTGGTTGCAGATGAAAAACCTACCCAAGCACAGCGCGATACAGGAGCGACACACAATTACAAGCTTATATTCTATTAGACAATGGAGGCTATAACCAATTACTTTTACGGGAACAATAGCACCCAGGAAAATTGAAGGGTAGGTATGAACAAAATTGGAACTGCACATGTACTGCTAAGTGATTCAATACACACATTACCAATCGAGGAGGAGAACGATGGTCACGGCGGCCTCTATGAGTCATGGTCGGCAACGGGAGTCAGTTCATTGTCCATGATGGTGGTACTTCTGCGCTTGGCGTCGGCTTCCGGGAAGCAGACCTGAGACTATGGAAGACGATGTCGGGGAAGAGGCTCCGTCTACGACGACGACGGTGGACCGGCTCCAGTGCGGCGTACGAGGTCGTCGATGAGGCAGATGCGCTGCGGTGGACGAGTGCGCCGATGTAAAGGGGAGGAGCACGAAGGCTGCGTTGCCGAGGAGAAGTCTATTTTGCGGTGGGGATAGAAAATGGGGAGTATTCACATGTACTACTCTGGGTGCCGGGGTGGGGCTGGCTGGGTAGGGTGAACCTGAAGTTACGAAAATAGCCCCCTACCAAGCGTCGTCCGTAGGCCTGTTCCGAAGGCTATGATGGTAACTTCCCACTGCTCGAATCAGGGTCGCGGGAGATTTTCCCGCCGACCTCAAAATTTTGTGACACTGGACTCCCCGTGTGGCGTGTTGAGTGATTCGGCTAAGCAACTAGCGAGTAGTAGTAGTAAACTCTGCATATTAGGTTTGACCGAAGTCAAACTTCCTAAAGTTTGACCAAGTTTATATCACAATATAAACATTTACCATAACAAATATGTATGATGTGGAAGTACATTCAATAATGAATCTAATGGTATTTATTTGTTATTGTATATGTTAATATTTCTTGTTATAAGCTTTCTGAGAGTTTACAAAACTTGACTTTGACCAATGCTAATACGCGGACTTAAATAAAAACGGAGGGAGTACACATTTGTTTTCTTAGTTTGTAGTGAACTAATCATTTGTTGAAATTGTGAAATAAATATATTAGGCTATTGACTTCGAATGTAATGGTCTATACAATTCAATAGTTACAATCATTGTCGAATCCCAAGATGTATACAAGGTCTATAGTACTTCACAACATGCTCAAACTCACATAATCCCAGTCAAATGAGAATCTAAATGCATTTCATAGTTATTACTTTGTAGGATGCAACAAAAACAACCAAAACTCTACATCAACCATTATAGAAGCAACATTTTGACATATCCCATTCTGTGAATGAAACGTGCAGAGAGAGCTTTTGAAGATGGAGCAGATAGGGCGGGAAAGATTGTATGTATGTGGACGAGAGAGTAGGAGACAAACCTAACGAGACACACACACAGAGAGAGAGAGAGTGAGAGAGAGAGAGAGAAAGAGAGAGGAAGAAGTTAGGTCTGTGAGAAAGATGGAGACATGTAATATATGTGATTGTGTATACATGGAAGGAGAAGAGACAACATGTTTGATGAGAGAGCTGGAAAAACATGGACAGGAGGGGAAGGATCTCATGGGTTGAGGGATTGACAATTTTGTGCGGGGGAGAGAGGGATTGGTAATTTTGTGCAAGAGAGAGAGAGGGTGGGGGGAGGAGTCAGTCAGTCGTCGTCACATCACCCTGCTTCCAAATGACCCCGCATTCTCTAGCGCGGTGTGGTCACCGTCTTCGATCTGCTCGATGCCCTCTTTGAAGATTGAGGTGTTGTGCATGTTGGGGGTGCAAAGAAGCACAAGCGAGAGTGGTCGCCGTATAACCTTGGATGGGGATGAATTGTGTGCTCGGGGGAGTGTGTGTGTGTGTGTGTGTTGTGCTGCGTGTGTGTGTGTGTCAGATATTGAGCGAAAACAAACCTAAGGAGAGAAATGGGTATTCACGAAGAGATTGCGCGGGCCTTGAGGTGGGCAGGGGCCGAGTGAGGGTGTCAAAATGTGCGCGTTGATGCATATGTTGCATGCGATCATGCGATGGACGGACGAATCGAGAGAGATGGTTGTTATGTTACGGATGCTCCTCTCTCTCTCTCTCTTTCACACACACACACACACACAAGTAAACTAGAAGACCGTTTTCTCATGTATACACAATGTATCGGCATCTGTCTATGTCTCACTTATGCATGATCATTTGCACATTCACACCTCTCTATGTGTGTATCACACGCACACCGTATCCACATTGCCCTTCCGCCACAACACACTTATGGACACATACACACGTTCTCTCTCAGTCACACACACAAAATAAGTATTAAAAAAACTAGGGCGCACCTAAAACGTCCAAATCCAAATAAACACAAACTGGAGCTAAATTCAAATATATGGAAATATTGCAGCGTCAAGAACTTTCCCAGGAAAAAAAAGTTGAGTAATATTCGAGGATTGTTTTCACACACACAAAAAGGTTCGGTGGATGTCCTTCGAGCGCGACATGGTGATGCACCATTCGATCGACCACGCGGCTGCGGTTCACGCGCTTGCACAGGATTCCGTATCGTGGCCGTGGTACTAACTTCAAAAAAAGCGCTGCCTAAGTCTAATGTTTACGTGTACTAGTACGGTTTTCTTTTAAGTTTGACCAACCTCATATAAAACTAAAGTAAGCTCCATACGCGCACTCATCGATATGCCGCGGCCACCGTTGCGCATGCCGGAGCTCGCCTGCTCCGACCAACAATTTCTCGCCCATCACCGTCGTGTCGCCGCCATCCCTGTGCCATGAAGCCGAAGGCTCGCTCGCTCAGGTCGTCTGCAGTCCCTCCTCACCATGCCGCCACGCTGCCAAGCACATGAGCAGCTGGTGGAGCCGCGTCTATGCATGCAGCATACGAAGAGGAGGACGAGTGCGTGCTCCAGCACGCCGGTGAGGAGGAACTAGCGTGTCATTGTCGTCTCCGCCCGCGCGGAGGAGGCGCACATGGTGGATGTCGCGGCGGAAGCCGGTCGCGCGCGTGTCGAGCCCGCAAACCAGGTGCGGACGCGGAATCTACCTTCGAGACCTTGAATGCCACGTGGATCCTACAATCTGAAGGAGCAATTTGGGTCAGTCGACTCATGTGATGTAACGCCCCGAGACCGACGCTCTAGAAGACTTCCAATTATTCCGAGTTTCTCCGTGTGTTTCTTTTGTGCTTGCTCTTTTATTTTTGCATTGCATCATGTCATCATGCCATCATATCATTAATTTTATAACTCCTCTAAATAAATTGTATGGATTTTTAGATCCATTTAAATTGAGGGATATTCACAATGGTGATTTCTCTTTATAACATACCCTCCCGATATTTAGGGAGATATTATAAAATATTCCATTGTTTTGGAATAACCCATGAACCCACTTGCATATTAAATCCCTTGGCCTTTTCTTCTTCAAGTTTTGACTCTCTAACCTTGCCAATAATTCTTATACCATTTTCCGGAGCCCCACCAAAAATATCAACATTTTTGGACCTTCCTTTTATCAAGTCCTAGTTCAAACCCATTTGAATTAAATTCAAATGAGTTTGAATTTAAATCTTTCAATCATGGCCTTTCTATTTTTCTTGGATCAAGCTCATTTTTATGAGTCCGGGAAAATTGTCTGCATGCGCAAATTCTTTCCCTAACCCTCTCTTCTTTCTTTTCTCTAATTCTTTTCTGCTAAAGAATATAAGAGAGAGAGAGAGAGAGCAGCTCACCCAGACCCCCCTGTTCCCCCTCAGCCCACCAAGACCCAACAGCAGTAGCTGCCAGTTCGGCCCAAGGCCCACCTAACCCTCCTAACCCTAGCCGCAGGGAGACCTCTGCTCGATCTCCATCTCACCCGCATCTCTCTCCCTCGTCTCCTTCCTCGCGCCGCCAGCGCCCGATCCCCTCACCCGTCGCTTGCTGGCCCCCTCTCCCTCTCCTCGCGATCCCTTCCTTCCCCTCGTCGCCTCCTCCCTCCGCTGCGCGCGAGGCCGTTCAGCCCCGCGCCCGGCCTCTGCAACTCCACCGCGGCGGCCAACTCCGGCGGCCCTCGTCGCCTGCGCCTGCGTCCTCCGCGTGCCTCGTGCTGGGCCTCCCTCTCTTCTTCACAGGAACAAGCAGAAGCCTTCCATGGCGGCCGATGGACCTAGCCATGGCCGCTTCCCCTCCCTCTGCGGCTCACCTCTTCTCCAATTCGCGTCGCTCCGCCCCGCGCTGACTTCGCCGGCATCGCTCCCTGTGCCAAGTCCGGCCGCCATGCCGCCTTGCTCCGTCGCCCACCTCCCTTGCGACCTCGCGTCATCCCGCTGCACCGAGCCTCTGCACCTTCCCGTCGGTCCTGCATTCCTCGCCGAGCCCCATGTTGTCAGTCACCTCCTGCACGAAGCTCGTGCCCTCCTCCTTCAGCAAGTTGTCATGGCCCCCCTGCCATGGCCGTGTAGCCCAGCGAGCCCTTGCTCCTTCCCTTGCTGCCCTGCTGGCCTCATCGCCCATCTCGTTGCTGCCAAGACTCGGCAACCAGGGAAGCCCAAGGACGCCTTCATGGATTTCGCCAAGATCCTCTCCGACAAACGCACGACTACACGGTGATGCGCCAAGTACCCCCTCGGATCGTCAAGTTCGACTACACGGAGCTGCCAAGTACCACTACGATTGCCGTGTGCATCTATGGATCGCCATGTACCCCTACGCATGGATATGCCAAGTTCATCTACGACCCATGAACAACTACCGTCGCCAAAATCGCAAGTACCTCAACCGTCGCCGCGAGAACGACTACTTCCACTACGACCCGTGAACGACTACTTCCCTCGACGACTCGAACCGCCCCTAAATGCACGCTTCAAAGGTATAAACCCGAGACGACCGCCCGTGAACGAATGCTTGTGTGTTGTATGAGATGCTCGTGTTTGCACCGTGTCCGAGAGAGGTCTTTGCACGTTCCTCGTTTGCCATGCCGTCGACCCGTGGGAACCCGGTAGTCGGGAGCACCCCACCATCTTTTGCGTGTTCTACACATCCGCACACTTCTCGTTTGCATCGGTATCTCAATCAAGTTATCGGGACCGGAATGTTGCCGTGGCACCATTTTCATTTCACCGCCGTGGCACCCTTTTCCTTCCGCCATGGCGCAAAATGCCTCGTAACATGCTCATGTCAATGTTTTCATAAAATTGCATATAACTTGCATATATCATCCGCATCATGATAACAACATTTAAATACTTAAAATTGTGTTTGCATTATACTACTAAAAGACATGTGGGGATTTTCCGGAATTATTGTTTGTTTCCGGCCTCACTTAAACTTGCCTAAATAGTTAGTTTATTTATGCTTCACCCCTTTTCATGTTTAATAACATTTAATATTGTTGGGTACATAACCGAGAGAGAACTAAATAATTGTTGTTGTGTTCCGTCAATATGCAACTCGTTGCATATTGAGCTCCACTTAATTTGTAGTATTGTTTGTTGCTTTGCCATGCCATGCCTCATTAAACCGGACATGCATCATCCTTGTTTGTGCATCATGACATGTTTATGCTTGTGTGTTTACCATGTTGTTTGTTTCTTTCCGGTTTGCTTCTCTCGTTAGCTTCGGTTTCGTTCCAGAGTTGTGAGGATTTGTTCGACTACGTCTGTTTGTCTTCTTCATGGACTCGTTCTTCTTCCTTGTGGGATTTCAGGCAAGATGACCATTACCCTTGATATCACTTCTATCTTTGCTTGCTAGTTGCTCCATTCTATCGCTATGTTGCACTACCTATCACTTGTTTACCATGCCTCCCATATTGCCATGTCAGCCTCTAACCTTTTTCACCCTTCCTAGCAAACCGTTGTTTGGCTATGTTACCGCTTTTGCCCAGCCCATCTTATAGCGTTGTTAGTTGCAGGTGAAGTTGAAGATTTCTCGATGGTGGACAGGATTATGATTGGGATATCACAATATCTCTTATATTATTAATGCATCTATATATTTGGTAAAGGGTGGAAGACTTGGCCTTTTGCCTGGTGTTTTGTTCCACTCTTGCCGCCCTAGTTTCCGTCATACCAGTGTTATGTTCCCGGATTTTGCGTTCCTTACGCGGTTGGGTGATTTATGGGACCCCCTTGACAGTTCGCTTTGAATAAAACTCCTCCAGCAAGGCCCAACATTGGTTCTAACATTTGCCACCTAAGACTTTTTCCCTTGGGTTCTGCAGACTCAAGGGTCATCTTTATTTTAACCCCCCCCCCCCGGGCCAGTGCTCGTCGTGAGTGTTGGTCCAACCTGTCAACCGCCGGTGGCCACCAGGGGCAACTCTGGGCTGGCCTACCGGAAGTTTGGACAATCCGGTGTGCCCTGAGAACGAGATATGTGCAGCTCCTATCGGGATTTGTCGGCACAGCAGGAGGCTTTGCTGGTCTTGTTTTACCATTGCCGAAGTGTCTTGTAAACCGGGATTCCGAGTCTGATCGGGTCTTCCTGGGAGAAGGTATATCCTTCATTGATCGCGAGAGCTTATCATGGGCTAAGTTGGGACACCCCTGCAGGGTATAATCTTTCGAAAGCCGTGCCTGCGGTTATAGGCAGATGGGAATTTGTTAATGTCTGGTTGTAGAGAACTTGACACTTGACCTCTTTAAAACGCATCAACCACGTGTGTAGCCGTGATGGTCTCTTTTCGGCGGAGTTCGGGAAGTGAACACGGTTTTGGGTTATGTTTGACGTAAGTAGGAGTTCAGGATCACTTCTTGATCATTGCTAGCTTCACGACCGTTCCATTTGCTCTCTTCTCGCTCTTATTTGCGTATGTTAGCCACCATATTTGCTTAGTGCTTGCTGCAACTCCACCTCATTTCCCTTTCCTACCCATAAGCTTAAATAGTCTTGATCTCACGGGTTTTGAGATTGCTGAGTCCTCGTGACTCACCAGATACTATCACAACAGTTGCAGGTGCCGATGATACCAGTGTAGGCGATGCAACCGAGCTCAGATGGGAGCTCAACGAAGATCTTAGTTGTTGCTATGTTTTGTTTCTTGTTGATCAGTAGTGGAGCCCAGTTGGGACGATCGGGGATCTAGCAATTGGGTTATCTTCTTTTCTTTTGGGTTTCGTCCGTAGTTGGACTATGTGTGTACTCTGAATGATGTATGATTTATTATATGTTCATTGTGTGAAGTGGCGATTGTAAGCCAACTCTTTATCCCAGTCTTGTTCATTACATGGGATTGTGTGAAGATGACCCTTCTTGCGACAAAACCACAATGCGGTTATGCCTCTAAGTCGTGCTCCGACACGTGGGGGATATAGCCGCATCGTGGGTGTTACATGTGAGCCGTTTGATGCAACATGGATGGCTAGAAGGGCTTCTTCCACCTCTTCTGTCGTCTTCTTCCTTCGCTCCATCGAACTTCTTTCACAAATCGACTGACCCAAATTATACTACTAGTACGAACGTATTAAGTACAGTAGGAACATGAAGGTACGAGCAGTAGTACCAACTGCAAGAAGAACAGTAGTAAGACATTGTACTAGTACTACTCTACGTACAAATAACGAGAAAGAACATAAACATAGTTCTGCTGGGGCCTCAGCACAACACACGCTTGAAAATAAACTAAGCAACTAGTCAGCTTGACATTGCAGTAGAACCAGCATGAGCGACGGCACTGCCACCTACTTAGAGTCCGAGTCCACGTCCTCGACTTCGTCCTCGTCCCTCTTCCTCTTCCTCTTCGCCGACGCTTCTTTGCTTGAACCGGACACTGGGCTCTGCTTCTTCATCCAACCCATGTAGATATTTAAACAAAGCTAGGCATCCATTGCTGCATACAGGATGTGATCTTCATCTAATGTCTTCGACTCCCATGCATGATGAAACTCGTGATGAGGTTTCTTCAGTTTAGCGTACGGAGGATCAATCATGGCTGCTGCTAGGGTCAGCATTGAAGGTTGAGAGGAGGACACACGGCTTGCCTTCTGGAGATCGAAGGGCTGTCCTACAACGAGACCTATCCGATGCAGGACTTCTTTGTCGTTCTTAAAGCCTACAGTAACAAATTTCACTCTTTTGTCCTTGAGGAAGTTCTTAAAATCCTGGCACTCAACGTCAGCATGGCATATGTGGTAGACCAAGCAAACGTTATGTATGCAAACCTGGATCACGGCGGGCTTCTTCCTCTCTTCGTCATTTAGATCCTTCTCTCGTCCTAGGACTGTGGTGTACTCAACATCTAGACCAGCGACCCACTCATCCGTTGAACTGTTGAACATGCGTAGGAAGCGAGCAAACCATGCTTTCACCGTCGCGGATCCACGTGTGTAGATGACGATGAACTGATCGCCGGTGATGGCTCTAACCTGGTACTCAGCGGCGACCATGGAGATTTGGGAGGCCATGGATTTTGGAGGAGGGTTAGGAGAAGTTGAACTGTTGTACCCCGCAAAAACTGGGAGCGAACTAATGTGAAAGGACGGGACGACTAGGAGCGAACTGTTGTGAGGTAGAAGACGGGGACGAGTACGGCGTGCGAACGGCGTGGGGTTGCTGGCTTGCCCGGTGGATAAATGGCTGCAAGACCCCAAAGAGTCTCGAGAACTATGCAGGACCCACTAGATGTCATGTCTACTAGACCCATATTGTAGGCCTGACGGTATAGCATCTGCCTGTTCGCACGCCATGCCGGCGTGTTGATGTAACTTCACTTAATTCTGTCAACCGTCGCGCCTCCTACGACCTTCGCCTCCCTCGCGCGGTCACGCCCTTTGAGACTTGGACCGGCTATAAATGAGCAAAATGTTTTGCCTACTCCGCATGCATGATACTCCCTCTGGTCCTTTTTACTCCCGTCAACCATTTGCAAAGTGTTTAACCAAATATATACTTTTTTTTGAACACCACCTTATATTAATTAACCAGCCACACCAGTACACTCATTCGATACAATATTCACCACACAGGGCGGTACGTTATTTACAAGAATACCATCTAATCTATTGTCAAAGCTATACTTAGCGATTAAGTGTGCCACCTTATTGGCCGAACGGCTAATCTTTGACAATTGAAGATTGTTGATCAACTTCGAGATGCTCAACGCTTTCATCTTCAGGTCACGCATAGCAGACCTGTCATAGTCCCCCGATGCAAGAGACGCTACCACAAAAGCGTAATCAGTCTCTAAAATTACAGGATTATGAAGAGAACTACCTATGTAGAGACCGGCAATGCAAGCCCTAAGCTCTGCTTCCTCCACGCTTTGACAGGCATCAATGAAAACTCACGACCAAATTTATACTAAAAATATCAATATCTACAATACTGATTATAATGAGTATAAGAACTATGTTTTATAATGAGTGTAAAAATATTGATTTGACATTGTGAATGTTGATACTCCCTCCGTCTAGGTGAGTAAGCCATCTTAGGTTGTGCACCGTGACTAAGGAGGAGGGGAAAACAAGAGACATTCATGTTTATTTGCTAATTAAATAGTATTGCATGCAATGAACTAACCACTGCATGTCATGTTTGATAGTCTCAGGTCATTAAAAGCATGCACACCCTCATCTCTTATTGGTTGATATGTCAAGAAACAAGAAACAAGGTAGAAGTTAATGCACCACGCCTACGTGTTTTCGGATTATTTGATTTTCGTAAGATGACTTACACACCTAGCTATTAGAGTACCACTACCTCCCTTCTAGTTTAAAGGGCTCGACTCAAAAATTTCACCTACTCTTAGCAATATAGTAGAGGCGGTGGAATAGTTTTTGAAGTCTGCAAAAGTACTCAACTAATGCTGTCGTTCTTCACAAAAAAATGTGTTTACCAATGCATGCATGAACACTAGTTAGTCTAACCCCCCTCTCTTCTTTAATTCTTTGCCACATCAGCATGTTTGCTATTCCCGTGTGCATGATACCAGCTAAGATACCACCATGATGGCCAGCCTTAATCATCACATGCAATAATTTAGTGCACCTTGAAATATGAACATGTGTGGGGCGTGTATGTTTTTAATGACTTGAGACTATACCTAGCCCGGCATGCAAGATGACTTATTATGCACCGTTCCCCATACCTCCAGGAAGCCCGTCCGTCTCCAAATCTTTTCCTCTCCATGTGTGGAAACAATTTGCCTGCCAAACTCTCCTTCTCCCTCCGCTGGTCTCACCACTCCATCCCGTGTGAAAAAATCTGCATGCATGACTCTCCTCCCCCACGCTCGTCCAATCCGTTGTGACCAGCAATATCTCCACCCCTTTGCTCCCCCGTAATTTACTCTAACAAATATGCCCACGTAGCTTTTACTTAACTTCAGGTGCATTGGGTCACTGACATACGGGCCCAGCAGTGTACTGTCCCACATGTCAGTGACGCAACTGGACCTGTAGTTAAGTCAATGCAGCTCAGTCCATATCTTACGTAGGTGAGCCATTGCTCGCTATAAATAATGCGCCTCCCACAACATCGCTATCTCCTCCCCCTCATGTTCACGTTCATCGCTATCTCCTCCCCCTCCCTCTCACGTCGACCACCATGGCATCTCCCCTCCCAAGCCCTAGGAGCCCCTCGCTGCACCGCGCGGACGGTCACGCGTGGTCGTTCCATTCCTCGCCGCCACTAGCCGAGGAGGACGCGTCGCTGTTCCGCTCCTTGCCGCTATGTGACGCGTCGCCATTCCGTTCCTCGCCGCCACTAGTCAAGGAGGACGCGTCGGTGTTCTGCTCCTCACCGTGACGCGACGCGTCACCGTTCCATTCCTCACCGCCACTAGTCGAGGAGGACGTGTCGGCGTTCCACTCCTCGCCGCGACGCGTCGAGGTGGACGCGTCGGCGTTCCCAATCTCGCCAGCACGCGCGTCGGAGGACGCGTCGGCTCCCCGCTAGGAGGAGAACGCCATGCCGCCCGCCGAGCCCCCCAGCCTTGAGGAGCTTTGGAAAGAAATGGATGTCGCCTTGTGGGAAACTTTGCCTCCAGTAGAGCGCGCCAAAATAGAGGCGGAGAAGAAGGCCAAGGAAGAGAAGCGCACCCCGCAACAAGCTTTCTGGGAGATCTATGTCGTGTCCGAGAGAGTCAAGCAATCGGTTCTTTGTCAGAAGGCTCATGCGAGGCCTGTGAGGGTGGCGGAGGATGCCCGTGCCGACGCCCTGAGTGCAGTCGGGCCCAAGCGCCTCATCTACGCTTGGCGGTACGTGGACGGGGTGCACGCTTCTAGCCAGGAGGAGTACCTGTTGGCGCCGGATCACCACACTGGTGAGATCGCGCTCGCCCGCCGGCAAGCCGCCAATCAGCACCTCGCGAGTTGCGAGGCTGAGGATGAGGCGTTGTGTCGGCGCGCTGGGAAACGGCCGTGCACCCGGGCACTCGTGTCACGCCGCAAGCGCTCCTGCGAGCGCCGTGGCTTTTAGGAGGAGTATAATTTTTGTTTCGTAAGGCGATCTCATTAGTTTTGGGACGCAAATGCTAAATCCCGAACGTTCTGGAATTTTTAGCGTCCTTAATTAAGTATGTAAAAGGGAAAGTTTGGAAACATTGTGTATTATTACGCATTTTGCAAGTACGTGCATATAGCACAAACTTTACTACATACTATCGGACTACACGTCTCTCTCGATATATGCTTGCAGACTGTGCTACTCCCTCCGTCCAGGTCAATAAGTCATCTTTGGTTGTGCACGATGACCAAGAAGGAGGGAAGACTTGTACACCTAGACGGAGGGAGTACTACTATTACTTATGTACGTGCAAATGCACGTTTTAACATTACAATGCGGTTTTTGTAAAATTAGAAAAACAACACTAGCCAAGCTTGTGAAACGATTCAATGCAAAACAAATGCAAAAATGCTCGTTTGATTGTTTACTTTTAGCTTCCTTCTCTGTGGTTATTTCTCTGTGCATCATGACCAAGGAGGAGGAGAAAACGAGAAACATTAATGTTTATTTGCTAATTAATAGTATTGCATGCAATGAACTAACCACTGCATGTCGTGTTTGATATATATCTCAAGTTATTAAAAGCATGCACACTCTTTATCTCTTATTGGTTGATATGTCAAGAAACAAGAAACGAGGTAGAAGTTAATGCACCGCGCCTAAGTGTTTTGGGATTATTTGGTTTTCGTAAGATGACTTACACACCTAGATGCACCGCGCCTAAGTGTTTTGAGTAACATTTTATCAGTTAAATCTTTGGTCAAAATTTAGCACAAATTACAATTGTGAGGAATAAACCAGGACGGAGTAGTAGTTTAGAAGCCCAAATAAATGAGTGAGGCGCCTTATTGTTACTCTCCACTATGACTAGTCTTGTGGGAAAAGCTGGGGAAGCCGCCAAAAGAACTGGACCTAGGAGTAGTAGCTAGGGATCGAGTGTGGGAGATGAACCGGAGAAAGTAAATGCAGAGAGATGAAATGCAAAAAAGACGGAGGGATGTGATGGTTGCTTGTCCGTTTATTTTACCAGGCCATTTATTACTAGGAGTGGTTGGGTTTTGTGATATGACGGCTTTACTGCTGCGCCACGAGCGGGGTGAGAGGTGAGACTCCCATGCAGCGCCGCCCTCTACACTTGTACTACATCGGTCGTGGTTTATTAGTCCCCCATTGAATTTGACTGAAGATTTAACTGATAAAATGTTAGTGCATGTCAACAAAAACTATATCGTTGGATTCGTATTTGAACATAGTTTTGGATGATATAATTTTAGGTGACATGCATCAGTATTTATCGTACTATATATAATGTTAGTTCAACTTTTGGTCGTACTAATCTATAGTAGTAAGGTGCCCGTGCGTTGCACCGAAGAATGAAATGCATTGATCGGGGAGTTGTTTATTTTGACAAAGGATGTGGGGGTCATCTCATGTGTAACGGGTATCGATAGGTTTCTTCGGATATTATCTCATCTCTAGAGCTCACAAACATCCGGGTGAAATAGATAAAAAGGTATCTTTTGCAAACAAAAGCGTTCAACTATTCAACCTGCATCCAAAACTTGTGAAGAAATAACACTTATTGTGCTTTGCAAGAAATGATCTTTAAGAATTAGTTTTTGAGTATCGATTGTTATACATGTTGGCTACAGATGACATGGCACTTTCTTATAGTCAACAGTTGGCTATACTATTAAGTAATATTAACCATGCCCTTATACACCTAGATGAAGGGATTAAATCAGGATGACTTGCAAGGGGGCAGAGGAGATGTAAGAAATGATTCATCGTAAGTCTTTCAGGCTAGTCATAGTGGGGAGTAACTTAGACTAGTGGCATGCATATAACACTAGTCTTTGTTACTACCTTCATAGTGCAAAGTAACATACAAGTAGTATCATAGATGATAGCATTTATTGAAGGAAATATGCCCTAGAGGCAATAATAAAGTTATTATTTATTTCCTTATATCATGATAAATGTTTATTATTCATGCTAGAATTGTATTAACCGGAAACATAATACATGTGTGAATACATAGACAAACAGAGTGTCACTAGTATGCCTCTACTTGACTAGCTCGTTAATCAAAGATGGTTATGTTTCCTGACCATGAACAATGAGTTGTTATTTGATTAACGAGGTCACATCATTAGTTGAATGATCTGATTGACATGACCCATTCCATTAGCTTAGCACCTGATCGTTTAGTATGTTGCTATTGCTTTCTTCATGACTTATACATGTTCCTATGACTATGAGATTATGCAACTCCCGTTTGCCGGAGGAACACTTTGGGTGCTACCAAACGTCACAACGTAACTGGGTGATTATAAAGGAGCATTACAGGTGTCTCCAAAGGTAGATGTTGGGTTGGCGTATTTCGAGATTAGGATTTGTCACTCCGATTGTCGGAGAGGTATCTCTGGGCCCTCTCAGTACTGCACATCACATAAGCCTTGCAAGCACTGCAACTAATATGTTAGTTGTGAGATGATGTATTACGGAACGAGTAAAGAGACTTGCCGGTAACGAGATTGAACTAGGTATTGGATACCGACGATCGAATCTCGGGCAAGTAACATACCGATGACAAAGGGAACAACGTATGTTGTTATGCGGTCTGACCGATAAAGATCTTCGTAGAATATGTAGGAGCCAATATGGGCATCCAGGTCCCGCTATTGGTTATTGACCAGAGACGTGTCTCGGTCATGTCTACATTGTTCTCGAACCCATAGGGTCCGCACGCTTAAGGTTACGATGACAGTTATATTATGAGTTTACATGTTTTGATGAACCGAAGGAGTTCGGAGTCCCGGATGAGATCGGGGACATGACGAGGAGTCTCGAAATGGTCGAGACGTAAAGATTCATATATTGGATGATATGGTTAGGCCAAGGGGTCAAGCCCATGAGGCTTTAGGTCGGTGCAAAAGGAGTTTTGCGGAGGCCAGGGGGCCAAACGCCGGAGACCCTGGCGTCTGGCCCTGGGCAAGACGCCGAGGCCCATGGCGTCTGGGCCAGACGCCAAGGATTGTGGTGTTTGGTCCTGGAGTCCGAGTGGGACTCTTGCCTTTCGGGCAAAACCGACTTTGAGGAGGCTTTTGCTCCAAGTTTCGACCCCGGGGCTCAACATATAAATAGAGGGGCAGGGCTAGCACCAAAAGACACATAAGTTGATCCACGTGATCAATTCCTTAGCCGTGTGCGGCGCCCCAGCCACTATATTCCTCGATAATACTGTAGCGGAGTTTAGGCGAAGCCCTGCTGCTGTAGTTCATCAAGATCGTCACCACGCCGTCGTGCTGACGGAACTCTTCCCCGACACTTTGCTGGATCGGAGTCCGGGGATCGTCATCGAGCTGAACGTGTGCTCGAACTCGGAGGTGCTGTAGTTTCGGTGCTTGATCGGTTGGATCGAGAAGACGTACGACTACTTCCTCTACGTCGTGTCACCGCTTCCGCAGTCGGTCTGCGTTGGGTACATAGACAATACTCTTCCCTCGTTGCTATGCATCACATGATCCTGTGTGTGCGTAGGAAATTTTTGAAATTACTACGAAACCCAACAGTGGCATCCGAGCCAGGTTATTTATGTTGATGTTATATGCACGAGTAGAACACAAGTGAGTTGTGGACGATACAAGTCATACTGCCTACCAGCATGTCATACTTTGGTTCGGCGGTATTGTTGGACGAGACGACCCAGACCAACCTTACGCGTACGCTTACGCGAGACCGGTTCCCTCGACGTGCTTTGCACAGAGATGGCTTGCAGGCGACTGTCTCTCCAACTTTAGTTGAACCAAGTATGGCTACGCCCGGTCCTTGCGAAGGTTAAAACGGAGTCTATTTGACAAACTATCGTTGTGGTTTTGATGCGTAGGTGAGATTGGTTCTTACTTAAGCCCGTAGCAGCCACGTAAAACATGCAACAACAAAGTAGAGGACGTCTAACTTGTTTTTGCAGGGCATGTTGTGATGTGATATGGTCAAAGCATGATGCTGAATTTTATTGTATGAGATGATCATGTTTTGTAACCGAGTTATCGGCAACTGGCAGGAGCCATATGGTTGTCGCTTTATTGTATGCAATGCAATCGCGATGTAATGCTTTACTTTATTACTAAACGGTAGTGATAGTCGTGGAAGCATAAGATTGGCGAGACGACAACGATGCTACGATGGAGATCAAGGTGTCGCGCCGGTGACGATGGTGATCATGATGGTGCTTCGGAGATGGAGATCACAAAGCACAAGATGATGATGACCATATCATATCACTTATATTGATTGCATGTGATGTTTATCTTTTTATGCATCTTATCTTGCTTTGATTGACGGTAGCATTATAAGATGATCTCTCACTAAATTATCAAGAAGTGTTCTCCCTGAGTATGCACCGTTGCCAAAGTTCGTCGTGCCCAGACACCACGTGATGATCGGGTGTGATAAGCTCTACGTCCATCTACAACGGGTGCAAGCCAGTTTTGCACATGCGGAATACTCAGGTTAAACTTGACGAGCCTAGCATATGCAGATATGGCCTCGGAACACGGAGACCGAAAGGTCGAGCGTGAATCATATAGTAGATATGATCAACATAACGATGTTCACCATTGAAAACTACTCCATCTCACGTGATGATTGGTTATGGTTTAGTTGATTTGGATCACGTAATCACTTAGAGGATTAGAGGGATGTCTATCTAAGTGGGAGTTCTTAAGTAATATGATTAAATTGAACTTAAATTTATCATGAACTTAGTCCTGGTAGTATTTTGCAAATCATGTTGTAGACCAATAGCTCGCGTTGTTGCTTCCCTGTGTTTATTTTGATATGTTCCTAGAGAAAATTGTGTTGAAAAATGTTAGTAGCAATGTTGCGGATTTGATCCGTGATCTGAGGTTAAATCCTCATTGCTGCACAGAGGAATTATGTCCTTAATGCACCGCTAGGTGACGGACCTATTGCAGGAGCAGATGCAGACGTTATGAACGTTTGGCTAGCTCAATATGATGACTACTTGATAGTTTAAGTGCACCATGCTTAACGGCTTAGAATCGGGACTTCAAAGACGTTTTGAACGTCATGGACCATATGAGATGTTCCAGGAGTTGAAGCTAATATTTCAAGCAAATACCCGAGTTGAGAGATATGAAGTCTCCAACAAGTTCTATAGCTAAAAGATGGAGGAGAATCGCTCAACTAGTGAGCATGTGCTCAGATTGTCTGAGTACTACAATCGCTTGAATCAAGTGGGAGTTAATCTTCCAGATAAGATAGTGATTGACAGAATTCTCTAGTCACCATCACCAAGTTAGTAGAACTTCGTGATGAACTATGACATGCAAGGGATAACGGAAACGATTCCCAAGCTCTTCGTAATGCGGAAATTGACGAAGGTAGAAATCGAGAAAAACATCAAGTGTTGATGGTAGACAAGACCACTAGTTTCAAGAAAAGGGGCAGAAGGAAGAAGGGGAACTTCAAGAAGAACAGCAAGCAAGTTGCTGCTCAAGAAAAGAAGCCCAAGTCTGATCCTAAGCCTGAGACTAAGTGTTTCTACTGCAAAGGGACTGGTCACTGGAAGCGGATCTACCCCAAGTGATTGGCGGATAAGAAGGATGGCAAAGTGAACATAAGTATATTTGATATACATGTTATTGATGTGTACTTTACTAGTGTTTATCACAAACCCTCAGTATTTGATACTAGTTCAGTTGCTAAGATTAGTAACTCGAAACGGGAGTTGCAGAATAAACAGAGACTAGTTAAGGGTGAAGTGACGATGTGTGTTGGAAGTGGTTCCAAGATTGATATGATCATCGTCACACACTCCCTATACTTTCGGGATTAGTGTTGAACCTAAATAAGTGTTATTTGGTGTTTGCGTTGAGCATGAATATGATTTGATCATGTTTATTGTAATACGATTATTCATTTAAGTAAGAGAATAAATTGTTGTTCTGTTTACATGAATAGAACCTTATATGGTTACACACCCAATGAAAATAGTTTGTTGGATCTCGATCGTAGTGATACACATAATCATAATATTGAAACCAAAAGATGCAAAGTTAATAATGATAAGTGCAACTTGTTTGTAGCACTGCCGTTTAGGTCATATTGGTGTAAAGCGCATGAAGAAACTCCATACTGATGGAATTTTGGAATCACTTGATTATGAATCACTTGATGCTTGCGAACTGTGCCTTTTGGGCAAGATGACTAAAACTCCGTTCTCCGGAACAATGGAACGAGCTACTGACTTATTGGAAATAATACATACCGATGTATGCGATCCAATGAGTGCTGATGCTCGTGGCAAGCATCGTTGTTTTCTGACCTTCACAAGATGATTTGAGCATATATGGGTATATCTACTTGATGAAACATAAGTCTAAAATAGTTGAAAGGTTCAAAGAATTTCAGAGTGAAGTGGAAAAATCATCATAACAAGAAAATAAAGTTTTTGCGATCTGATCGCGAAGACAAATATTTGAGTTACGAGTTTGGTCTTCAATTAAAACAATGTGGAATAGTTTCACAGCTCACGCCACCTGGAACACCACATCGTTATGGTGTGTCCGAACATCGTAACCGCACTTTATTTGATATGGTGCGATCTATGATATCTCTTTACCACTATCGTTTTGGGGTTATGCATTAGAGACAGCTGCATTCACGTTTTAAAATAGGGCACCATCTAAATCCGTTGAGACGACACTGTATGAACTATGGTTTAGCAGTAAACCTAAGCTGTTGTTTCTTAAAGTTTGGGGCTGCGATGCTTATGTGAAAAAGTTGCATCCTGATAAGCTCGAACCCAAATCGGAGAAGTGCGTCTTCATAGAATACCCAAAGGAAATTGTTGGGTACACCTTCTATCACAGATCCGACTGCAAGACATTCGTTGCTAAAATGGATCCTTTCCAGAGAAGGAGTTTCTCTCGAAAGAAGTGAGTGGGAGGAGAGTAGAACTTGATGAGGTAATTATACCTTCTCCCTTATTGGAAAGTAGTTCATCACAGAAATTAGTTCCAGTGATTCCTACACCAATAAGTGAGGAAGTTAATGATGATGATCATCAAACTTCAGATCAAGTTACTACCGAGCCTCGTAGGTCTTCCAGAGTAAGATCCGCACCAGAGTGGTACGGTAATCATGTTCTGGAAGTCATGTTACTAGACCATGATGAACCTACGAACTATGAGGAAGCAATTATGAGCCCAGATTCCACGAAATGGCTTGAGGCCATGAAATCTGAGATATGATCCATGTATGAGAACAAAGTGTAGACTTTGATTGACTTGCCCGATGATCGGTGAGTCATTAGGAATAAATGGATCTTCAAGAGGAAGACGGACGTTGATAGTAGTGTTACTATCTACAAAGCTAGACTTGTCGAAAAAGGTTTTTGACAAAGTTCAAGGTGTTGAATACGATGAGATTTTCTTACTCGTATCGATGCTTAAAAGTCTGTCCGAATCATGTTAGCAATTGCCGC
Source organism: Triticum aestivum (assembly GCF_018294505.1). NCBI lineage: Eukaryota > Viridiplantae > Streptophyta > Magnoliopsida > Poales > Poaceae > Triticum > Triticum aestivum. The sequence continues at coordinate 199,467,102 of NC_057795.1, forward strand.
ATTTTATGATTGTGAAATTTGGCAGATGGATGTCAAAACTGCATTCCTGAATGGATTTCTGGAAGAAGAGTTGTATATGATGCAACCGGAAGGTTTTGTCGATCCAAAGGGAGCTAACAAAGTGTGCAAGCTCCAGCGATCCATTTATGGACTGGTGCAAGAATCTCGGAGTTGGAATATACGCTTTGATAAGTTGATCAAAGCATATAGTTTTTGTACAAACTTACGGTGAAGCCTGTATTTACAAGAAAGTGAGTGGGAGCACTACAACATTTCTGATAAGTATATGTGAATGACATATTGTTGATCGGAAATAATGTAGAATTATTCTGCAAAGCATGAAAGGATACTTGAATAAAAGTTTTTCAAAGAAAGACCTTGGTGAAGCTGCTTACACATTGAGCATCAAGATCTATATAGATAGATGAAGACGCTTGATAAGATTTTTCAATGAATACATACCTTGATAAATTTTTGAAATAGTTCAAAATGGAACAGTCAAAGAAGGAGTTCTTGCCTGTGTTGCAAGGTGTGAAGTTGAGTAAGACTCAAAGCCCGACCACGGCAGAAAATAGAAAGAGAATGAAAGTCATTCCCTATGCCTCAGTCATAGGTTCTATAAAGTATGCCATGCTGTATACCAGATCTATTGTACGCCATACCACTAAGTTTGGCAAGGGAGTACAATAGTGATCTAGGAGTAGATCACTGGAGAGCGGTCAAAATTGTCCTTAGTGGAATAAGGATATGTTTCTCGATTATGGAAAAAGGTTCGTCGTAAAGGGTTACGCCGATGCAAGTTTGACACTGATCCAGATGACTCTAAGTCTCAACCTGGATACATATTGAAAGTGGGAGCAATTAGCTAGAGTAACTCCGTGCAGAGCATTGTGGACATAAAATATTTGCAAAATACATACGGCTCTGAATGTGACAGACCCGTTGACTGAGATTCTCTCACAAGCAAAAGATGATCACACCTTAGTACTCCTTGGGTGTTAATCACATAGCGATGTGAACTAGATTACTGAATCCAGTAAACCCTCTGGGTGTTGGTCACATAGCGATGTGAACTATGGGTGTTAATCACATGGTGATGTGAACTATTGCTGTTAAATCACATGGCGATGTGAACTAGATTATTGACTCTAGTGCAAGTGGGAGACTGAAGGAAATATGCCCTAGAGGCAATAATAAAGTTATTATTTATTTCCTTATATCATGATAAATGTTTATTATTCATGCTAGAATTGTATTAACCGGAAACATAATACATGTGTGAATACATAGACAAACAGAGTGTCACTAGTATGCCTCTACTTGACTAGCTCGTTAATCAAAGATGGTTATGTTTCCTGACCATGAACAATGAGTTGTTATTTGATTAACGAGGTCACATCATTAGTTGAATGATCTGATTGACATGACCCATTCCATTAGCTTAGCACCTGATCGTTTAGTATGTTGCTATTGCTTTCTTCATGACTTATACATGCTCCTATGACTATGAGATTATGCAACTCCCGTTTGCCGGAGGAACACTTTGGGTGCTACCAAACGTCACAACGTAACTGGGTGATTATAAAGGAGCATTACAGGTGTCTCCAAAGGTAGATGTTGGGTTGGCGTATTTCGAGATTAGGATTTGTCACTCCGATTGTCGGAGAGGGATCTCTGGGCCCTCTCGGTACTGCACATCACATAAGCCTTGCAAGCACTGCAACTAATATGTTAGTTGTGAGATGATGTATTACGGAACGAGTAAAGAGACTTGCCGGTAACGAGATTGAACTAGGTATTGGATACCGACGATCGAATCTCGGGCAAGTAACATACCGATGACAAAGGGAACAACGTATGTTGTTATGCGGTCTGACCGATAAAGATCTTCGTAGAATATGTAGGAGCCAATATGGGCATCCAGGTCCCTCTATTGGTTATTGACCAGAGACGTGTCTCGGTCATGTCTACATTGTTCTCGAACCCGTAGGGTCCGCACGCTTAAGGTTACGATGACAATTATATTATGATTTACATGTTTTGATGAACCGAAGGAGTTCGGAGTCCCGGATGAGATCGGGGACATGACGAGGAGTCTCGAAATGGTCGAGACGTAAAGATTCATATATTGGATGATATGGTTAGGCCAAGGGGTCAAGCCCATGAGGCTTTAGGTCGGTGCAAAAGGAGTTTTGCGGAGGCCAGGGGGCCAAACGCCGGAGACCCTGGCGTCTGGCCCTGGGCCAGACGCCGAGGCCCATGGCGTCTGGGCCAGATGCCAAGGATTGTGGCGTTTGGTCCTGGAGTCCGAGTGGGACTCTTGCCTTTCGGGCAAAACCGACTTTGAGGAGGCTTTTGCTCCAGGTTTCGACCCCGGGGCTCAACATATAAATAGAGGGGCGGGGCTAGCACCAAAAGACACATAAGTTGATCCACGTGATCAATTCCTTAGCCGTGTGCGGCGCCCCAGCCACTATATTCCTCGATAATACTGTAGCGGAGTTTAGGCGAAGCCCTGCTGCTGTAGTTCATCAAGATCGTCACCACGCCGTCGTGCTGACGGAACTCTTCCCCGACACTTTGCTGGATCGGAGTCCGGGGATCGTCATCGAGCTGAACGTGTGCTCGAACTCGGAGGTGCTGTAGTTTCGGTGCTTGATCGGTTGGATCGAGAAGACGTACGACTACTTCCTCTACGTCGTGTCACCGCTTCCGCAGTCGGTCTGCGTTGGGTACGTAGACAATACTCTTCCCTCGTTGCTATGCATCACATGATCCTGTGTGTGCGTAGGAAATTTTTGAAATTACTATGAAACCCAACATTTATTACATTATAGACTCATTTTGCTTTGGGTTGCATTATGTTAACATATTATGTTACTTCAAACACATTTTTCCTCATTAACTCTATGCCACATAAGCAAACCTATCTTGAAATGCGCTATGTTACTTGCTAAGTTACTCCCACTATGACCAGCCTCACCAGTACTGTAGTAAAAATTCATACATGGAAGATTCTAGACTAAACCATTAACGAATACACTTTTATTCATGCGCGATACTCCAATAGAGCAAGATCATGCATGGAAGTCTCCACATGCTTAGACAACGGATTACATTGAGCGAAGACTAATGATCAACATTTAACTTGATAATGCGTATTTTTTAGAAGAACAGGGAGGCTCCTCCCCTGTTCCATTATCAAATGAAACCCAAAGTGTCTTACATCAGCTCACTGAGAGGAGCAGTTCAAAGGAAGGACTGCAGCGAAAGCCACTCAAGTTTAACGGCAAGCTTACAGAATCAAAAGCGGCAAAGACACGGGCCATAAGCGCCCACACACACACACTACATGTTTTCTAAGTGCACTTGATAATGCGTATGTCCAGGTGAACCTCCATGGAGTCCCCGTGCACCGAGTCGGCGGGTAAAGGATGGAATGGATGCCATGGGTTTTCCAAGTCCACATTGGTGGGATAGTCCCAGCTCCTCAGAGTCCAAGTCTGTCTGATGAGTCCGGTTTCGCCGCATGCGCCCGGAGGGGTAGTAACACTGACCACGCACCCGTACATCAGCCTCGTGTCAGTGTTAGCGTCAGCGGCGACGCCCCTGACGCACATTACAGAGACGGGGCGGTGGCCTGTGCGGGCCTCGCCGGGTGCCCACGTTCAAGAGGAAGACGCTGTCGTCCTCCTCCGAGACTAGCAGGCGGCGGTGATCCTCCAGCGACTCCGGCATGGTGAATCGGTAGCACGTGTCGTACTTGATGTTCTCCGCCAAGGGCCAGCAGTGACCGCTGCACGCATCCGTGAGGTGATGCACCATGTCCGCCGGCGAGCCACAAAATGGCATTGGGCACTCATAGCAGTGGACGAAGGGCTCCTTGGAGGCATCGACCAGGCCGTCCATGAAACAGGAGTGGCTGTAGGGGACATTGCGCCAGTTGAATATGTGAGGAAGTTACTACGAGATTTAATCCGAATAAGCACAAAATAAATCATGACGGCTATAACAGAGATGAAACTAATCATGTGGACTAGCATAGTAGTAGGATACAGAGTAGAAACATGAATTCTACCACGATTTCAAACAGGAAGGACAGAAACACATACGATGCAATGGGAGCAGCACCGTTGGCGTTGAGGTTGTCGCCCATGTCGTTGAGGAAGAGGTTGCCGAGGTCGAGGAAGAAGTCGTCATCGGTGAAGTCGTGGCTGCCAGCAGTCGCGAGAGTGCGCTCCCCAGATTTCAACAGTGCCCGTCGAATGGAGTGCAGGAGGGAGTGGTTGTAGGGAACGTTGCGGCCGCCGAATGGAGCGCTGGAGTAGCACACGAAGCAGTAGATGGTGTCCTTACTAGTACTCCCTAGTCTCTATCTATCTATATCTATATATATCTACTCTTATAGAAAACCGAGTTGGTGATGATGGTTTGTCTGCCATCTTGTAATATAGACCGTCTGATCTATATCTGATGGACATAAAGCCAACTATGACAATTTTACAAAAGATACCCGCACCTCTCTCCACATTTACAGATAATGCCTTTGTGACGCTCCCGATTCAATCGTACACTAATCATGCACGCAAATGTGTACGATCAAGATCAGGGACTCACGGGAAGATATCACAACACAACTCTACAAATAAAATAAGTCATACAAGCATCATAATACAAGCCAGGGGCCTCGAGGGCTCGAATACAAGTGCTCGATCATAGACGAGTCAGCGGAAGCAACAATATCTGAGTACAGACATAAGTTAAACAAGTTTGCCTTAAGAAGGCTAGCACAAACTGGGATACAGATCGAAAGAGGCGCAGGCCTCCTGCCTGGGATCCTCCTAAACTACTCCTGGTCGTCGTCAGCGGCCTGCACGTAGTAGTAGGCACCTCCGGGGTAGTAGACGTCATCGACGGTGGCGTCTGGCTCCAGGCCTCCAGCATCTGGTTGCGACAACCAGGTAGAAGGGAAAGGGGAAAAGAGGGAGAAAAGCAACCGTGAGTACTCATCCAAAGTACTCGCAAGCAAGGAGCTACACTACATATGCAGGGGTATATGTGTAAGGAGGCCATATCAGTGGACTGAACTGCAGAATGCCAGAATAAGAGGGGGATAGCTAGTCCTTTCGAAGACTATGCTTCTGGCAGCCTCCGTCTTGCAGCATGTAGAAGAGAGTAGATTGAAGTCCTCCAAGTAGCATCTCCAAGTAGCATCTCCAAGCAGCATCTCCAGTAGCATCGCATAGCATAATCCTACCCGGCAATCCTCTCCTCGTCGCCCTGCGGAAAAGCGATCACCGGGTTGTCTGTGGAACTTGGAAGGGTGTGTTTTATTAAGTATCCGGTTCTAGTTGTCATAAGGTCAAGGTACAACTCCAAGTCGTCCTGTTACCGAAGATCACGGCTATTCGAATAGATTAACTTCCCTGCAGGGGTGCACCACATAACCCAACACGCTCGATCCCATTTGGCCGGACACACTTTCCTGGGTCATGCCCGGCCTCGGAAGATCAACACGTCGCAGCCCCACCTAGGCACAACAGAGAGGTCAGCACGCCGGTCTAAATCCTATGCGCGCAGGGGTCTGGGCCCATCGCCCATTGCACACCTGCACGTTGCGTACGCGGCCGGTGAGCAGACCTAGCAACCTCCATTACAAAGGAAGTTGCGTTAACGCAGTCCAACCCGGTGCGCGCCACTCAGTCGCTGACGTCAAGAAGGCTTCGGCTGATACCACGACGCCGGGATACCCATAACTACTCCCGCGTAGATGGTTAGTGCGTATAGGCTCGTAGCCGACTCAGATCAAATACCAAGATCTCGTTAAGCGTGTTAAGTATCCGCGAACGCCGAACAGGGCCAGGCCCACCTGTCTCCTAGGTGGTCTCAACCTGCCCTGCCGCTTCGCCACAAAGTAATAGTCGGGGGCCGTCGGGAACCCAGGCCCACCTCTACCGGGATGGAGCCACCTGCCCCTTCAGCCCCCATCTCCGAACAGTATCACAGGTAATGTAACTATGTAAAGTATATAGTATACGCCCGTGATCACCTCCCAAAGTGATCACAGCCCAGTAGTATAGCATGGCAGACAGACAAGAGTGTAGGGCCACTGATGGAACACTAGCATCCTATACTAAGCATTTTGGATTGCAGGTAAGGTATCAATGACTGTAGCAGCAATGACAGGCTATGCATCAGAATAGGATTAACGGAAAGCAGTAACATGCTACACTACTCTAATGCAAGCAGTATAGAGAAGAGTAGGCGATATCTGGTGATCAAAGGGGGGGGGGCTTGCCTGGTTGCTCAGACAAGAAGGAGGGGTCGTCGGTGACGTAGTCGTCCACAGGGGCATCAGCATCGTCACGGGGGCTACCGGAGAGAAGAGGGGGGAGAAACAGTAAATACATAGCAAGCAAGTGCATAACAGGTCAACAAGCAGAGCTAGACGTGTTCTAACGCGGTATGAGGTGATACTGGTGAAGGGGGAAAACATCCGGGAAAGTACCCCCAGTGTTTCGTGTTTTTGGACAGATGAACCGGAGGTGAAATGTTGCAAGTTCTCTATGCTAGGGACGCGTGGCGGACGAACGGGCTGCGTATCCGGATTCGTCTCGTCGTTCTTAGCAACTTTCATGTACAAAGTTTTTCCATCCGAGCTACGGTTTATTTTATATTGATTTTAAAAGATTTAATTCATTTTTAGGATTTATTTAATTATTTTAATTCAGGATTATCCAGAACAGTGCCTGGTGACGTCAGCATGACGTAGAGGCGACGTCAGCGGTCAACGGTCCGTTGACCAGAGTCAACCTGACCGGTGGGTCCAGTGGGACCCACCTGTCATAGTCTGAGACTAATTAATTAGGTTTAATTAGTTTAGTTAATTGACTAGGCTAATTACTAATTAGATTAATCTAAATATGATTAATTAACTTAATTAATTCCTTAATTAATTAATTAACTTAATTATTATTTATTTATTTAATATATATTTTTTTTAATTCTTTTTTTATAAAACCGTTCTAGGGCGGGGCCCCCTAGTCAGTGGCCCGGGGGGGGCCTATCGGTTCGGGTGTGCGTGCGTTCGGGTTCGGGCGCAACGGGTGTGCCCCGTTCGGGTGCACGCCCAGGGGCACGCGGGCGTGGGCACGGGTGGCCACGGCGGGGCACGTCGCCGGCCAGGGATGGGCGCAGGGGCGCATCCCGCCCAGTGCGGGGCGAGGTTGCCGGCGGCCACCGCACAAGCGACAGCAGGGCGGCGGTGCCGGCATGGGGCGAGGGAGTAGGGGGCGCGGCCCTGGCGGGGAGCCACGGCGGCTAGCGGCCACGCGCGCGCGGGGCGAGGCCCGAGCGCGGCGAGCGCGCACGGGGGAAGCGGGTGGGCGCGCCCCGGGCGCAGGCAGAGGCGGGGAACGGCGAGTGCGCGGCTGATGCGGGGAGAGAAGGGAAAAGGCGGCGGCTCACGGCGGGGTGTAGGTTCCGGGCAGCGGTGCTCGAAGGGGAGGTCGAGGAGGCCACTGCGAGGTCGATCCGGCGACGGCAGCGGGCTTCGTGGCGCCGACGAGGAGCAACGGGGTGGCGCGCGGCATCTGCGTCGGCGGGGTCGGGGCGCGGCTGCCACCCGATGCAGACGAGGGAGAGACGGGGATGCGAGGTCCGGCATCGGGGAGGCGGAATGAGGCGGCAACGGTGAGCGCCGGCGATGGGGTTGGCGCTTCGGGGCGGCGGTGGTGAGGCAAGGTGTCGGGGACGAGTGGCGGGGTTGCGGCCTCGTCGGGGTCGTGCCCCGATCCAGAGGGGGTAGGGGAAGGCAGAGATAGGAGCGGGGAAGTGGGGGGTTTCGCCCCGATCCAATCTGGATCGGGAGGGGGCGAGGGAGTTAGGGTTTCAGGGGGGGGCTAGCGGGGATATAGGCCAGGGCGTAGTGGGCTGGCCGGCCGCCTGACTAGCTGGGCCGGTTGGCCCAGTGGGGGAGGCTCCCCTTTTTTTGTTTTTTTTGTTTGTCTTTATTTATTTATTTTTCCTTTTACTGTTTTACTTTTAGTCTCATCTTTTTTAAAAAAAAACATAAAAGTTGTACCAAAATCAATATTACTAATTATACCTTTGTTACAAAAGTTTAAACCCCTAAATAAAATACTTTAACATTTTATAAATAATAAAAGGCATTTATTATATTGGTTATGTTGTTGTTTCATTCACATTTAAACATCTAAACATTTTATAAAAGTGTGGTTTCCTTACCATAATTACCTATGCATTATTTGGCTCACTCCGAACATTTTTAGTTTTAATATTTAAAAACTTTTATTATTTGCTTGATTTTGAATTTGAATTCGAACCGGTTTTGAACTAACGTGAGATTATTAACACTAACCGAGGTGACGTGGCATCATTAGCGTGGAATTACTGTAGCATGATTACCCGGGCGTCACAATTCTCCTCCACTACAAGAAATCTCGTCCCGAGATTTAGGAGCGGTTACAAGGGGAAGGGATCTGGTTACGAAATTCTAAAGATTCTTCTCGGTCATAGTTGCTCTTCTCGAAGAGGTCGATCCATTACATTGATGTCTTCGGTCCTCTGCTTCAGGTCGTCATGATGAAGTCACCGTCCTTCCTTCAGGACCATCACCGAACTTACGAAAGGGTGAGAAGGGAAAACTGTATATGGATGGATTCTAACAAGATCAAGCATCAGACGGTTAACTCAGGGAAGAAGCATAAGTTTCTCTCGATTTGAAACTTAAGAAGATATCGAGAGCAAAGTAAGAAGGTACCATGAGAAGTTTCAAATGGATAGGCAATCGTTCGATGCCTAATCAGAAGGTGAAAGGGTTTCAGGGCAATGAGAATAGGTATTGCGCCTCATACCAGAATAGATCACTAGACAGGTGGTCCGTGAATCACATACGAAGTCGAGCGTGAGGAACAACCTTGGGAACAGGTGTTGTATAGGAGAGTCAGGTTTCGATCCTGTGAAACTATGGGTTATGGGCCCACCATGTGGTTAAAAGTAGGAAGGTCGGTGACATCTTGCACGATCATGTAAGCAAGGCATGTCAGAGGAGAGTCTGAGGGTCATGTCGGCAACAACATAGGTACCAAGGGCGAGGGACGAAGAGAACCATTTTCCTGCTCGTTGAACGAGGCGGACCAATAGGCAAGGTTCCCGTCCATTGGTGGTTACCAGAATGTCAACAACAATAGTAACAAGGTCTTACTGACAGAGTTGTACATCGAGGTGTTTGCACAAGCAGTGGATTATTACTGCTTATATCATATAGATCGTAGAAAAGGTTTAAACAAACCAATGGAAGGAAAATATGATCATCAGATTAAACAGAACAATGGAAAGGAAAATATGTTTAAACACATATTTCAAGGGTATATCCTTCCCAAGGACAAGCAGAGCATGATATCCATGTCAGGATATAATGTAGAAAACTCTTTAGGTAGGGGAGAGAATTTTCATGACATTGCCCATACAACGGTGTTTGGGTAATTGAGCAAGAAACATTTAGCATTGGGCTTCAAATGGTCTTGTTGAAAATCGGAGTACCATAGACATGCTTCGAGATAGCATTGACATGGTCATCAGGTGAAGATCAGACTTTGGAAACACGAAGGATCCATCAGGAATAACTTGTAGAATAAGTCTTACAATTTCCTCATGGATGAATGGATAACCTTGCTGAAAAGGAATCTATAATGATAGGTCCTCCAGCCGGGGGGGGGGGGGGCGGTGCTAGGCATGACATCATGTTATCGGGTCATCAAAGGATCAACATCATAACTCTTGGAAAGTTGTCCCAACCATCATATCTGACCGAGATTCAGATCCGATTGGTGTCAGGATACCTGAGACTCAGGATGTCCGAGAAGAAAAGGCGCAACACAAATCGTTGAAATGGCATTGCAAGCTTCTCGGGAAATGAACTATGGGAGCGGGTTTTCTGAAGCAATAGTTCACCATTAAACCAAGGAGAGGACAAGGAGGTGTCTGGTGAACTCAACGGCAATTCACCGAGATTCCCAAAAGATGGATTTCCACCATTAAGTGAACAAGGAGATAACATTTGTCAGATCAAATGATATAAGGAAGTATGCTCGAGGAAAACATACACAATTAAACATTGGTTGAAGGGTGCGCCCGAAGTACGGGTTGGGTTGCGCGACCAATGTTAGAATGGTGATTCAATTAGCGAAGGACTTAGAATGAACTATCACCCATTCACTTCAAAGCAATAGGGTTGCTAGAAGTTTTGAATTCACACGTCATAGCTCCATTGTCGGTATTCCGGTTGAAAACAATACGGGGACCAAGGAATGAACGAAGATGGCAAGAAGTATTAAGATATCAAGAATTATTAAGAGGTGGTGAAATTCTCACCACATTCTTGACAAAAAGTGATGGTAATACTTCCGAGGTAAGGAAGATCAACTGCTGGGTAGCAGTGATCTCAAGGTTTACACAAAGCGCGAACAAGTTGTGTTGAACGGAAGGCAATAAAGTGGTCGATGAGAACGGGAATCATTGAGGGGCAAGGATGGTATTACCCATCATGAATTCAATTGAATTCCTGGAAGAGCTCATAAGGTTGATGGTGATCACGACACAATTGTCGAGAGATTTCATGCAGATGTAGTCAATCAGCGACGACATCAAGTCAAAGGAATGATGAAGCAAGAGGTTATTGGAACCACAGTTACGACACAAACTCGAACTCAAGCTTGTTGTTTAAGGTGAAAGGGTATGACGAGGAAAATCGACGTAAGGTTAGTTCATCGTCGAAATTTGGTGCTCCGAGAATAAGGACCAGGTAGCACCGTTAGAATCGTCACGACAATGATATAGCCAAACAGGCTAGGAATGGCGTGATCGGGTACAAACTCATACTTATAGAAGCTTACTGAAGAGTTGTTGAACCGTAGAGCAGACTCGGTTCAGTTATCGGTGTCTTTGAGTGTTCAATAACTCCGAGCCCATGAAAAATTGTAATCGGTGAGTATGTAGTACTTGATGAAGAACTCATAAGAAATTATGCAGTTCCAAGATAATCTCGAGATACCAGGTGGTAATACTCGACGACAGATCAAACTAGAAGTTGAACTGGGGTATTGCTCTATAGAAGACAAATGCTTAAACTTGCACAGGACATGATATTTAAAGGAGAACATGGTCAGAAGCACGATTGCAAAAAGGCCAGATCTCAAATATAAGATGAACTTATACCAAGGTAATAAATGATTTTAAAAGAAGCTTCGATGAGAAGATGTACATCGTGTCCATGGGCATGAACGCAAAGTTCAAGGTCGACTCCCACTTCTCCAATGCACAACCTTTCATTCACTTCTCGCGCTCAATGAAGTTGTAGTTTTGAAATTCTATCTGGCAAAATACCAGAAGAGTACAACTCGTGAAAACTTTCGAGTTCACACCTATTAAGGAAGGCATAGGTTCAACCCATCGGGGCATCTTAGAATCATATACCAAAATCTTTAGAAGTAATTAACTCAAGCTCGAAGACAGAGCATGGTTAAGAGAGCAGAGGATACAATTTACCAAAGGCATTATGTATCAGAGGAAAGGCTCACAAGGTTATTGAATATGAAGGGCGTTGTCAAATAAAATCCAACAAAGGATCTGGTGGTCCACAAGGGATCTGACGTGAGCATCGGTACTCAACTAGAGGAAGAAGATTGCAAGGAGATCAGATTATAGAAACAACTGACTAACTCAATTGTCAAATGCAAAGGAATTATGATTTCCAAATCAAGGGATCAGAAGCAATGCTCTGATTAGGGATGGATAAGTTGAATAGCCTTATGGTACAATCAACGACAATTGGATTGGTCGAGAACCAATTCCAGTAAAAAAATGGCAGCTCAGCCGGAAAGTAATTTATAAGGATCAATGATGATTGTGTGTATTCGCAAACATATTGAGTCAACAGACTCAAAATCATAATGACAAGGAATGTCAATAAGATTTCTATACTTATGGGATTAATCATAATGAAAGCAAACAAGAAATTCCAGAGCAATAGGTTGCTGAGGATTTTCGGAATATCGGGTGGTATTTCGAAGACTTTTGTGTAACACATGAACAACTGGGGGATGGGCGGATACTCGATAATGCGAGAATTAACCGTAGGGGTATTCAAGTGACAAGAACAGCAAGGCAGTAAGCTCAAGGGATTATCGAAACCACGACGAGTTTTTCAGGGTATCTTGTAATAACAAGACCACTGGGGATGGATGTAAGAATAACAAATGCAAGTAGTTATCCATAAGGGTTTGCGGTGGAAGGTGAATTGCAAACGCGATGAACACAAGTTCTCGGGTTAACAGCGGAGAGTATCTTCAGGGTCTTCTGGTGCAGCAGACGATCATCAGTAATAAGGGGCTCTCCGGGTGAAAATGTTACGAGATCCTAATGTTAGATTTAGTAAAATTCATTTAACCCGAATAGAAGAGAAATAAGAGTCCCAGAGTATAGGTCGAGGAATAAAAGATCCTAATACCACCCAATGGCGACGTGGGCCCGTAAGGCACACAGCCAAGTTAGTAAAAGTTTTGCAATGGCTAGACTCAACTTCGGCCAAGGAGTTGGAAAGGGGATTCCTACAGGCAGTCGGCTCTGATACCAACTTGTGACGCTCCCGATTCAATCGTACACTAATCATGCACGCAAATGTGTACGATCAAGATCAGGGACTCACGGGAAGATATCACAACACAACTCTACAAATAAAATAAGTCATACAAGCATCATAATACAAGCCAGGGGCCTCGAGGGCTCGAATACAAGTGCTCGATCATAGACGAGTCAGCGGAAGCAGCAATATCTGAGTACAGACATAAGTTAAACAAGTTTGCCTTAAGAAGGCTAGCACAAACTGGGATACAGATTGAAAGAGGCGCAGGCCTCCTGCCTGGGATCCTCCTAAACTACTCCTGGTCGTCGTCAGCGGCCTGCACGTAGTAGTAGGCACCTCCGGGGTAGTAGACGTCGCCGACGGTGGCGTCTGGCTCCAGGCCTCCAGCATCTGGTTGCGACAACCAGGTAGAAGGGAAAGGGGAAAAGAGGGAGAAAAGCAACCGTGAGTACTCATCCAAAGTACTCGCAAGCAAGGAGCTACACTACATATGCAGGGGTATATGTGTAAGGAGGCCATATCAGTGGACTGAACTGCAGAATGCCAGAATAAGAGGGGGATAGCTAGTCCTTTCGAAGACTACGCTTCTGGCAGCCTCCGTCTTGCAGCATGTAGAAGAGAGTAGATTGAAGTCCTCCAAGTATCATCTCCAAGTAGCATCTCCAAGCAGCATCTCCAGTAGCATCGCATAGCATAATCCTACCCGGCAATCCTCTCCTCGTCGCCCTGCGGAAAAGCGATCACCGGGTTGTCTGTGGAACTTGGAAGGGTGTGTTTTATTAAGTATCCGGTTCTAGTTGTCATAAGGTCAAGGTACAACTCCAAGTCGTCTTGTTACCGAAGATCACGGCTATTCGAATAGATTAACTTCCCTGCAGGGGTGCACCACATAACCCAACACGCTCGATCCCATTTGGCCGGACACACTTTCCTGGGTCATGCCCAGCCTCGGAAGATCAACACGTCGCAGCCCCACCTAGGCACAACAGAGAGGTCAGCACGCCGGTCTAAATCCTATGCGCGCAGGGGTCTGGGCCCATCGCCCATTGCACACCTGCACGTTGCGTACGCGGCCGGTGAGCAGACCTAGCAACCTCCATTACAAAGGAAGTTGCGTTAACGCAGTCCAACCCGGCGCGCGCCACTCAGTCGCTGACGTCAAGAAGGCTTCGGCTGATACCACGACGCCGGGATACCCATAACTACTCCCGCGTAGATGGTTAGTGCGTATAGGCTCGTAGCCGACTCAGATCAAATACCAAGATCTCGCTAAGCGTGTTAAGTATCCGCGAACGCCGAACAGGGCCAGGCCCACCTGTCTCCTAGGTGGTCTCAACCTGCCCTGCCGCTCCGCCACAAAGTAATAGTCGGGGGCCGTCGGGAACCCAGGCCCACCTCTACCGGGATGGAGCCACCTGCCCCTTCAGCCCCCATCTCCGAACAGTATCACAGGTAATGTAACTGTGTAAAGTATATAGTATACGCCCGTGATCACCTCCCAAAGTGATCACAGCCCAGTAGTATAGCATGGCAGACGGACAAGAGTGTAGGGCCACTGATGGAACACTAGCATCCTATACTAAGCATTTAGGATTGCGGGTAAGGTATCAATGACTGTAGCAGCAATGACAGGCTATGCATCAGAATAGGATTAACGGAAAGCAGTAACATGCTACACTACTCTAATGCAAGCAGTATAGAGAAGAGTAGGCGATATCTGGTGATCAAAGGGGGGGGGCTTGCCTGGTTGCTCAGACAAGAAGGAGGGGTCGTCGGTGACGTAGTCGTCCACAGGGGCATCAGCATCGTCACGGGGGCTACCGGAGAGAAGAGGGGGGAGAAACAGTAAATACATAGCAAGCAAGTGCATAACAGGTCAACAAGCAGAGCTAGACGTGTTCTAACGCGGTATGAGGTGATACTGGTGAAGGGGGAAAACATCCGGGAAAGTACCCCCAGTGTTTCGTGTTTTTGGACAGATGAACCGGAGGTGAAATGTTGCAAGTTCTCTATGCTAGGGACGCGTGGCGGACGAACGGGCTGCGTATCCGGATTCGTCTCGTCGTTCTTAGCAACTTTCATGTACAAAGTTTTTCCATCCGAGCTACGGTTTATTTTATATTGATTTTAAAAGATTTAATTCATTTTTAGGATTTATTTAATTATTTTAATTCAGGATTATCCAGAACAGTGCCTGGTGACGTCAGCATGACGTAGAGGTGACGTCAGCGGTCAACGGTCCGTTGACCAGAGTCAACCTGACCGGTGGGTCCAGTGGGACCCACCTGTCATAGTCTGAGACTAATTAATTAGGTTTAATTAGTTTAGTTAATTGACTAGGTTAATTACTAATTAGATTAATCTAAATATGATTAATTAACTTAATTAATTCCTTAATTAATTAATTAACTTAATTATTATTTATTTATTTAATATATATTTTTTTAATTCTTTTTTTTTATAAAACCGTTCTGCGGCGGGGCCCCCTAGTCAGTGGCCCGGGGGGGGGGGCCTATCGGTTCGGGTGTGCGTGCGTTCGGGTTCGGGCGCAACGGGTGTGCCCCGTTCGGGTGCACGCCCAGGGGCACGCGGGCGTGGGCACGGGTGGCCACGGCGGGGCACGTCGCCGGCCAGGGATGGGCGCAGGGGCGCATCCCGCCCAGTGCGGGGCGAGGTTGCCGGTGGCCACCGCACAAGCGACAGCAGGGCAGCGGTGCCGGCGTGGGGCGAGGGGAGCAGGGGGCGCGGCCCTGGCGGGGAGCCACGGCGGCTAGCGGCCACGCGCGCGCGCGGGGCGCGGCCCGAGCGCGGCGAGCGCGCACGGGGGAAGCGGGTGGGCGCGCCCCGGGCGCAGGCAGAGGCGGGGAACGACGAGTGCGCGGCCGACGCGGGGAGAGAAGGGAAAAGGCGGCGGCTCACGGCGGGGTGTAGGGTCCGGGCAGCGGTGCTCGAAGGGGAGGTCGAGGAGGCCACGGCGAGGTCGATCCGGCGACGGCAGCGGGCTTCGTGGCGCCAACGAGGAGCAACGGGGTGGCGCGCGGCATCTGCGTCGGCGGGGTCGGGGCGCGGCTGCCACCCGATGCAGACGAGGGAGAGACGGGGATGCGAGGTCCGGCATCGGGGAGGCGGAATGAGGCGGCAACGGTGAGCACCGGCGATGGGGTTGGCACTTCGGGGCGGCGGTGGTGAGGCAAGGTGTCGGGGACGAGTGGCGGGGTTGCGGCCTCGTCGGGGTCATGCCCCGATCCAGAGGGGGTCGGGGAAGGCAGAGATAGGAGCGGGGAAGTGGGGGGTTTCGCCCCGATCCAATCTGGATCGGGAGGGGGCGAGGGAGTTAGGGTTTCAGGGGGGGGGCTAGCGGGGATATAGGCCAGGGCGTAGTGGGCTGGCCGGCCGCCTGACTAGCTGGGCCGGTTGGCCCAGTGGGGGAGGCTCCCCTTTTTTTTGTTTTTTTTTTGTCTTTATTTATTTATTTTTCCTTTTACTGTTTTACTTTTAGTCTCATCTTTTTTTAAAAAAACATAAAAGTTGTACCAAAATCAATATTACTAATTATACCTTTGTTACAAAAGTTTAAACCCCTAAATAAAATACTTTAACATTTTATAAATAATAAAAGGCATTTATTATATTGGTTATGTTGCTGTTTCATTCACATTTAAACATCTAAACATTTTATAAAAGTGTGGTTTCCTTACCATAATTACCTATGCATTATTTGGCTCACTCCAAACATTTTTAGTTTTAATATTTAAAAACTTTTATTATTTGCTTGATTTTGAATTTGAATTCGAACCGGTTTTGAACTAACGTGAGATTATTAACACTAACCGAGGTGACGTGGCATCATTAGCGTGGAATTACTGTAGCATGATTACCCGGGCATCACAGCCTTACCTCGTGCTCCTCCCTATATCTCTATCTCTACAAGTACTTTTTTTATAAAAAATCGAATAGTGTTGTGCCGTCCGCTGCACGCCCGGCTGAACACGCCTCCTTGCCTCCATCATCACCAACTGAGTCTTTTATAGGAGTAGGAGTAGAGAAAAAACCGAGTTGGTGATGATGGTGTGCCGTGCAATGCACGGGCATCTTGCTATTTTTTGCATATAAGTCCAAACACCATGTAGACACGGTCTTTGAGCACGGTTCGTAGTCGTTCCACGATCGTACATCGAAGTTTGTAACTATTTTAGATTAGAATATACTACTACTCCAGTGCTAGTAGTAGAGCAGAGTCCTACTCTACTACTCTAGTCTAGCAAGCTAGGGCATAGTACTGTAGTAGGTACTGTAGGGAGTACCAGTACTGTGATCACTCAATCAAGTTGTCTGGCATCGATATGACCCTACGCTGCTAGTATGTGTCTCGTAAGTCAAGCGGCGTGATGTAGTCATCATCACCTGTCCACTTCCCGCAACACATATTCACTAAGGCGCCTCCCCCCTCGTCCAAAACCCAAGCACTAACAATGGCAGAACCGAGCAGCGTCCGCTGAAAGAGTGGCTGGAATTCGCTCCCCACAGAGGTAATTAAGCTCATTTTTTTGCGTGTGGACAATCTCAGTACCATACCGCTCGCCGCATGCTCGTCGGGGCTGTACCGTTTACTCAAAGCCCTCAGGCTGGAGCTTTTTAAGCCAGCTCCTTGCTTGCTGATGCCGCCTGATCTTCAGAAATGGCGTGTCACGCAGCATAACGATCGTAGGGTGGTGAGCATCAACCCCTTTCACTGTAATCCAATCCCCGTCAGCCTCAGCTACATTAACGGTATGTACTAGGTCGGCATGAACACGTCTTGGATGGTGCTCGTCGACAGTCGCGGCAGCTGGATGCTCGTGGAGGTCTACACCCGGCGATTGATCCCCTTCCTTCGATTAACACTGCACTGCTTTGGCACCGCGGCCTAGAATACTCGGAATCTTACAGTAGCCAACATGATACCAAGTTTGATTTGCTCAAGGTTGTAATCTGCCAAGTGCCCACAAGATCTAGGAATTATAAAGATTTCAGGATAATTGCGTTCTTCAACCGCGGTCTCGCCTATCTGATAGGTCACTTCGGTAAGTGGATAAATCGGTACGTCCATCGTAGGATCATACATCCTCCATGGTTCTCTGATGCCATTGAACACAAGGGATTCATTTACACTGTCGACTCCTTCTATGGCTGGACGTATTGCTGGCCTACTCCAGTCATCACTACAAACGGCTGTTACAGCAGTATGTTACTTTCCTATGATATCATGATGGATTGCTTATATTACTGTCAACATTTACTAAAAAATATTCATGCTCATAACATGCTGTTCTTAAGATTGACTAAATCAAGAGCCCTTTTTTATTTGACTCCAACTTCATATGATGTTGTAGGCCGCCTGGTGTCCCTACCCTTCCTAATCCCAGAACCTTTCTAAGAAAAGCGGCATGGCAGTTGAAGGTGGTTCCTGGCTCGATCAGACGACAGCGAAAGATTGATGATCGTTCGCACGTACCGGACATGTTGTTTCACGGAATACAATCACAATCACTGCAAGGTCTTTGAGCAGGATCCCAGCTTCTCTGGGCCTTCAGGAATTTTTGACTGGAGGCTAGTAAGTAGCCTTGGTACACGCTCTCTGTTTGGCTGAATTATCCGATTAACTAGGAGATAACCGAGGACAAGGATCATGATGGCAGCGCAGTTTTGTTCATCAGGAAAAACTGTGTGTACACAGCGTACCATGCGTCTCTGCATGCACCTTACCCTGATATGTGCCGCCATGCTCTGCAGCCCAAAGTAGGAGAGAGGGTCGCAAGTATCAGACTTCGACCTGCTGGCTGGAGTTTCCCCCGTCAGGCACCCATCTGGTTCAAGCCGTCAGCCAATCTCCACAGCTTAATAAATAGTAACGTCTAACTGAGCTAGTTAGTTAGATGCGTACACTTGGTGTAGTAAGATCTTTATTTAGTTTGATGCATACACTTGTTCTTTTTTGGTAGCCCTTTTGCAATGTGATATGTCTCCGTCGTATCTACTTTTCCAAACACTTTTTCCCTTGTTTTGGACTCTAACTTGTATGATTTGAACGGAACTAACCTGGACTGACGTTGTTTTCAGCAGAATTGCCATGGTGTTGTTTTATGTGCAGAAAATAAAATTTCTCGGAATGACCTTAAACTCCATGAAACACCTTAGAAAAAACAATAAAAAATCCTCACCAAAGATGAAGACCAGCGGGCCCACACCCTGTCCACGAGGGTGGTGGGCGCCCCCTACCTCGTGGGCCCCCTGGTGGCCCTCCGAACTCCAACTCCATATATTGGCTTTCGGGGAGAAACAAATCGGAGAGAAGAAATCATTGCGTTTTACGAGACGGAGCCGCCGCCAAGCCCTAATCTCTCTCAGGAGGGCTGATCTGGAGTCCGTTCGGGGCTCCGAAGAGGGGGATTCGTTGCCGTCGTCATCATCAACCATCCTCCATCACATATTTCATGATGCTCACCACCGTGCATGAGTAATTCCATCGTAGGCTTGCTGGACGGTGATGGGTTGGATGAGATTTATCATGTAATCGAGTTAGTTTTGTGAGGGTTTGATCCCTAGTATCCATTATGTTCTGAGATTGATGTTGCTATGACTTTGCTATGCTTAATGCTTGTCACTAGGGCCCGAGTGCCATGATTTCAGATCTGAACCTATTATGTTTTCATGAATATATGTGTGTTCTTGATCCTATCTTGCAAGTCTATAGTCACCTACTATGTGTTATGATCCGGCAACCCCGAAGTGACAATAATCGGGACCACTCCCGGTGATGACCATAGTTTGAGGAGTTCATGTATTCACTATGTGCTAATGCTTTGTTCCGGTTCTCTATTAAAAGGAGGCCTTAATATCCCTTAGTTTCCAATAGGACCCCGCTGCCATGGGAGGGTAGGACAAAAGATGTCATGCAAGTTCTTTTCCATAAGCACGTATGACTATATACGGAATACATGCCTACATTACATTGATGAACTGGAGCTAGTTCTGTGTCACCCTATGTTATGACTGTTACATGACGAACCGCATCCGACATAATTATCCATCGCTAATACGGTGCCTACGAGTTTTCCATATACTGGTTCTCGCTTATTTACTTTTCCGTTGCTACTGTTACAATCACTACAAAATACCAAAAACATTACTTTTGCTGTCTTTAATTTTGTTACCGTTACCACCACTATCATATTACTTTGCTACTAAACACTTTGCTGCAGATACTAAGTTTCCAGGTGTGGTTGAATTGACAACTCAGCTGCTAATACTTGAGAATATTCTTTGGCTCCCCTTGTGCCGAATCAATAAATTTGGGTCGAATACTCTACCCTCGAAAACTGTTGCGATCCCCTATACTTGTGGGTTATCAAGACCTTTTTCTGGCACCGTTGTCGGGGAGCATAGCTCTATTCTTTGAGTCACTTGGGATTTATATCTGCTGGACACTATGAAGAACTTGAAAGATGATCGAACTACTATTTTGCCCTCAACTACGAGGGGAGGTAAGGAACTGCCATCTAGCCTTGCACTAGATTCTCCTTCTGTTATAAGTAAGCTTGCGACACCTAAACTAGCTACTGCTATGAATTTTGATATGTCGCATGTTATTGATGATGCCACTTCTGCTATGCACGATACTTATGATTAAAGTACTTCTATGCTTGATACTACTATGCCCCTTGGTGAATTTCTTGATGAGCAAATTGCTAGGTCTAGAGAAAGAGAAATTATTGAACCTGAATACGATGATGATAGTGATGATGAGAATATGCCTGCTATTCCTGAGGGTTATCTTTTGATGCTGAATCTTCTGCAGCTATTTTTGCTTGCCAGGATAGATATGAACTTAAGAGGTTGCTAGTTAAATGGAGTAAAGAATCTTTTAGAGACAAAATGAGACCCGACCCTGCTTTTGCTACTTCACCTATTTGTGTTCCCGATAAGGATTATTATGATTTTTCTGTTGATCCAGATATAATTACTTTGGTTGAATCTGATCCTTTCTATGGTTATGAATCTGAAACTGTTGTGGCACATCTTACTAAGTTAAATGATATAGCTGCCCTGTTTACTAATAATGAGAGATCGCGCTACCTTTATTTACTCAAAATATTTCCGTTCTCATTAAAGGGTGATGCTAAGATATGGTTTAATTCTCTTGATCCTGGTTGTGTGCAAAGTCCCCAGGATATGATTTATTACTTCTCTGCTAAATATTTCCCTGCTCATAAGAAACAAGCTGCTTTGAGGGAAATATACAACTTTGTGCAAATTGAAGAAGAGAGTCTCCCACAAGCTTGGGGGAGGCTTCTCAAGTTACTTAATGCTTTGCCTGATCATCCTCTTAAGAAACCTGAAATACTTGATATCTTTTATAATGGACTAACTGATGCTTCCAGAGATTACCTGGATAGTTGTGCTGGTTCTCTTTTCAGGGAAAGAACACCGGATGAAGCTGAAATTCTATTGAATAATATGTTGACAAATGAAAATAATTGGGCACCTCCGAGCCACCTCCTGAGCCAGTCCAGAGCCAATTACCGAGCCTATTCCTAAACCAACTCCGAAGAAGAGAGGTGTTCTATTTCTCAGTCCCGAAGATATGCAAGAGGCAAAGAAATCTATGAAAGAAAAAGGTATTAAAGCTGAAGATGTTAAGAATTTACCTCCTATTGAAGAAATACATGGTCTTAATTTACCGCCTGTTGAAGAAGTATATGATCTCAATTACTTATTTACTGAAGAACCTCCCGATATCCCGACACAGGTAGTAAAGGTAAATTCTCTCTATAGATATGATAAAGCTGAAGTCCCTCCTACTAAAATTGCTAGTCAGTGCTTGGATGAGTTTGATGACTTTATGTTTAAGCAAGATGACTTTAATGCTTATTTTGGTAGACAATTAAAACAGAATACCTTTATGATTAAACGCTTGGGTGATTATATGGCTGATATTAGAGGTGAACTTAAACTTGTTAGCAAACATGCTTCTATGGTTACCACTCAAGTAGAACAAGTACTTAAAGCTCAGAAAGAAGTGCTTGATGAAATGAATAGTAAGAAAAATGATTATGCTGTTAGAGTGGCTACTAGAACTGGTAGAATGACTCAGGAACCTTTGTATCCTGAAGGCCACCCTAAGAGAATCGAGCAAGATTCTCAGAGAAATAATATTGATGTACCTAGTTCTTCTAAGAGGAAGAAAAAGAAAAATGATAGGACTTTGCAAACTTCTAGTGAACCTATTGCTGAACCACCTGAGAATCCGAATGATATCTCTATTTCTGATGCTGAAACACAATCAGGTGATGAACATGAACCTAGTGATAATGTTAATGATAATGTTCATGTTGATGCTCAACCTAGTAATGATAATGATGTAGAAGTTGAACCTGCTGTTGATCTTGATAACCCACAATCAAGGAATCAACGTTATGATAAAAGAGACTTTGTTGCTAGGAAACATGGTAAAGAAAGGGAACCATGGGTTCAGAAACCCATGCCTTTTCCTCCGAAACCATCCAAGAAAAAGGATGATGAGGATTTTGAGCGCTTTGCTGAAATGATTAGACCCATCTTTTTGCGTATGCGATTAACTGATGTGCTCAAAACAAATCCTTATGCTAAGTATATGAAGGATATCATTACTAATAAAAGAAAGATACCTGAAGCTGAAATTTCCACCATGCTTGCTAATTATACTTTTAAGGGTGGAATACCAAAGAAACTTGGAGATCCAGGAGTACCTACTATACCATGCTCCATTAAGAGAAATTATGTTAAAACTGCTTTATGTGATCTTGGAGCCGGTGTCAGTGTTATGCCTCTCTCTTTATATCGTAGACTTGACTTGAATAAGTTGACACCTACTGAAATATCTTTGCAAATGGCTGATAAATCAACTGCTATACCTGTCGGTATTTGTGAGGATGTGCCTGTTGTGGTTGCAAACGTTACTATTTTAACGGACTTTGTTATTCTTGATATTCCCGAGGATGATAGTATGTCTATTATTCTTGGAAGACCTTTCCTTAATACTGCAGGGGCTGTTATTGATTGCAACAAAGGCAATGTCACTTTTCATGTTAATGGCAATGAGCACACGGTACACTTTCCGAGAAAACAACCTCAAGTTTATAGTATCAATTCTATTGGAAAAATTCCATCGATTATATTTGGAGGTTTTGAATTTCCTCTCCCTACTGTCAAGAAAAAGTATGATATTCTTATTGTTGGGGATTTTCATATCCCCGTTGAGGTAACTTAGTGTTATTCGAAATTTCTCCGGTTCCGTGATTATTCGGAATGAGTTTGTTAACAAGACTTGATCAACCTTGTTAGTGGGTTCATTTTGATGATCACGAGATGGATGAAACTAGAAGCACAACCTTCTGTACCCTTTTTATATTTTCTGTTATTTAGTAGAAATAAAGTAAAATAGTATTTTTCTGTCTGTCTCCTGACTTATCCGTGCAATATAAAAATATCCCGAAAATAAAAGTCCTCAGAATGCCATGCCAATTTAATATGATTTTTTCGGGAATATTTGAGGATTTACTGTGCAAAAATTACCACGGGGGGAGCTGCCACCTGGCCACGAGGGTGGAGGGCGCGCCCTACCCCCCTGGGCGCGCCCCCTGCCTCGTAGGCCCATAGTGGCCCTCCTCCACTTATCCCTGCACCCATCTTCTTCCTCTACCTCACACAAACACGAAAAACCAACTCAAGCACGAGTTCCAACCCCCGTTGCTGTGATTTTCGATCTCCTTGCTCAAAGCACCTCTTGCAAAACTGCTTGGGGAGATTGTTCCTTGGTATGTGACTCCTCCATTGGTCCAATTAGTTTTTGTTCTAGTGCTTTATTCATTGCAAATTTGTGCTGCATAAGTGACCATGTTCTTGAGCTTGCATGTCAAATTTATATGGTTCCAAGTAGTTCCAATGCTTTATATAGGCTCTAGGCACTTATGGGAGTTGTTGCTATCAATTTTATTGAAGTTGGTTCACTTTTATTTGAAGTTACTAAAAATTTCAGATTGTTTCAGAAAATAATGAAGAGACTTTTGAGGGGCTCGTCGAGCCGAAGCTCGAAGGAAAAACAAAAGGAAGAAGAGCAGAAGCCCAAATTTAATTTGCCTCGCACCGCGGAGGTCTGGCCGTGTGAATGGCCTTCCGATGACTTCTTGAGGAGAGCTGGGATTTATGAAGATTTTTATTTATTGATTGAGAACGCTGGCCTCACCGACTTCCTCCGCGACCAACGTCATCAGTATCTCTTACTCACAAATACTTTTGTGCAAAACTTCTACTTTTTCCCTAAGAAATCACCTCCAACAGTAGAGTTTCATTTATATGACGTTGTTAAAGAGATGACAATAGCTGAATTCTGCGAGGTTTGCAGAATACCCTTTGAGGGCACCTTAGATGAACCCCACCGTAACGAAGTAGAAGCTTTTATTAACACTATCACTGTGGGAGAAACCAGGAAGGTTTATGATGCAAGGATCACTAGCATACATTTTCCTATTTTACGCTACTTTGCCTTATTTGCTAGTCGTTGCTTGATTGGACGCGGGAACTGTGGGCACCTTAGTATTCCTGATATTATTATTTTGTTCCATGGTTTATACCGCAATAACTCTGTTAGTATGGGTGGAATTGTTGCTACACGGTTATGTCTGAACCGTACTAAGGGCCCAATCTTTGGAGGCATTTATGCTTCACGCCTAGCTGAACATTTTGAAATACCTATTAGGCATGAGGAGAAAGAAGAAACAGCGCTACCTCGTGCTTATTTAGATTACAAGAGTATGATAGCGCATGACTTTCTTGTTAAGAGTCGCGAAGGGGAGCTCAAATACAAATTATACTTTGATAAACATCACCCTGAGACTATTACTTTGCCTGCCCCTTCTTTGTTTAACTTATCTGCAGGTCCTCACATCGTTCTGTGGGCAGCCGTTCAATCCTATCGGAATCCTACACCAGCCCAGAACCGGAGCCACAAGATGAGCCTCCACGACTATCTGTTTATTCTTGGGATCCAGAGGAAGCTGCCAGCCAGTGGCAGCCGGAGCCTTCTGCATCACAGTACGACCCCAGCTTCACCTACGGGTATCCGCCAGGCTATCCCTGGCAATAGACCAACTTAGGCCAAAAGCCTAAGCTTGGGGGAGTACGTATTTCCCACCGACATTACATTTATGTTCACACACACTCATTGCTAGACGTCGGTGCTCATACTCTTTCACTGTAATATCCATGCTAGTTTATTTTCTTTTTCCTACTTTCTTCTTGTGTGTTTAATAAACCTTAAGAAAAAACCAAAAAAATTAGTAGTAGTTTATTTCTTTGCTGTAGTAATTAAAAAGAAAACCCAAAAATATTTCCCGTTCTTCTTTTGCTTGTTGGGAGCTTTCCCGTGTAAATATTTTTTATTTCTTTTCCTTTCTTTGGGGGTCGAGAAGACTATATTGAAAATGCTTAGTGGCTCTCATATGCATGATTGTTTATTTAACTTAGAGCCCATATTACTTGTCTTCCCTCTTGAGTTGAATGCTTGCAGATTCCAGCTTAGTCCAATGCACGTGCACTCTTATTATTATACACATCATTCGGTCGTGCAAGTGAAAGGCAATAATGATGATATATGATGGACTTATTGGGATGAGAAAAGCTGGTATGAACTCGACCTCTCTTATTTTTGTAAATATAATGATTCATCGTTCCTGAGTCAGCTATTATGAAGTAAACATATTTGCAATTACATTTAGAGATTATAGTTTCTTGTGCCATGCTTGATTAGCTATGAGTTATAATGGTTTACCTTGCGTGCCAACATGCTATTAGAATGATTATGATGTGTATGATGGGATGGTATCCTCCTTTAAATGAATTGAGTGACTCGACTTGGCACATGTTCACGCATGTAGTTGAATCAAATCAACATAGCCTTCATGATATTTATGTTCATGGTGGATTATATCCTACTCATGTTTGTATTCGGTGTAAATTAATTTTAATGCATGTTTACGACTGTTGTCGCTCTCTCAGTTGGTCGCTTCCCAGTCTTTTGCTAGCCTTCACCTGTACTAAGCGGGAATACTGCTTGTGCATCCAAACTCCTTAAACCCCAAAGTTGTTCCATATGAGTCCACTATACCTACCTATATGCGGTATTTACCTGCCGTTCCAAGTAAATTTGTATGTGCCAAACTCTAAACCTTCAAATAAACATTCTGTTTTGCATGCTCGAATAGCTCATATGTCAACTAGAGCTGCCCTTATCTTCCGTGTTAGGCGGGTTATTCTCAAGAGGAGTGGACTCCGCTCCTCATTCACGAGAAAATGGCTGGTATCCGGGATGCCCAGTCCCATGCTTTATGCAAACTAAATCAAAATAACTGCAAACAAAACTCCCCTGGGACCCGTTGAATGTTGGAGGCACTCGTTGTTTCGAGCAAGCCATGGATTGATGCTTGTGGAGGAGGGGGAGTATAAACTTTACCATTCTGTTTGGGAACCGCCTATAATCTGTTTAGCATGGAAGATATCGTCGTCTTTAGTTGTTATGTTGACAATGAAAGTATGCCGCTCAAAATATAATTTATCTCTATTTCAAAACCGAGCTCTGGCACCTCTACAAATCCCTGCTTCCCTCTGCGAAGGGCCTATCTATTTACTTTTATGTTGAGTCATCACCCTTCTTATTAAAAAGCACCCGCTGGAGAGCACACTGTCGTTTGCATTCATTATAATTGGTTTATATTGGGTATGACTTGACTGGATCTCTTTTACCATGAATTACAATGTTTAGTCAGTCCTTGATCTTTAAAGGTGCTCTGCATTTATGTTTTGCGGTCTCAGAAAGGGCTAGCGAGATACCATTTTGTTATATCATGTTATGATTATTTTGAGAAAGTGTTGTCATCCGAGTTTTATTATTATGGCTCGCTAGCTGATTATGCTATTGATATGAGTAATTGTGAGACCTACGTGTTATTGTGAGTATGGTTAGTTCATAATAATTGCTGAAACTTGAATGCTGGCTTTTCATGTTTACAACAACAAGAGCAAACAGAGTTTGTAAAAGTTTTTCTTTTTCTCTTTCAGTTTGTCAACTGAATTGCTTGAGGACAAGCAAGGGTTTAAGCTTGGGGGAGTTGATACGTCTCCGTCGTATCTACTTTTCCAAACACTTTTGCCCTTGTTTTGGACTCTAACTTGTATGATTTGAATGGAACTAACCCGGACTGACGCTGTTTTCAGCAGAATTGCCATGGTGTTGTTTTATGTGCAGAAAATAAAAGTTCTCGGAATGACCTGAAACTCCACGGAACACCTTAGAAAAAACAATAAAAAATCCTCGCCAAAGATGAAGACCAGGGGGCCCACACCCTGTCCACGAGGGTGGGGGCGCCCCCCTGGGCGCGCCCCCTACCTCGTGGGCCCCCTGGTGGCCCTCCGACGCCAACTCCAACTCCATATATTGGCTTTCGGGGAGAAAAAAATCAGAGAGAAGAAATCATCGCGTTTTACGATACGGAGCCGCCGCCAAGCCCTAATCTCTCTCGGGAGGGCTGATCTGGAGTCCGTTCGGGGCTCCGGAGAGGGGGATTCGTCGCCGTCGTCATCATCAACCATCCTCCATCACCAATTTCATGATGCTCACCGCCGTGCGTGAGTAATTCCATCGTAGGCTTGCTGGACGGTGATGGGTTGGATGAGATTTATCATGTAATCGAGTTAGTTTTGTTAGGGTTTGATCCCTAGTATCCATTATGTTCTGAGATTGATGTTGCTATGACTTTGCTATGCTTAATGCTTGTCACTAGGGCCCGAGTGCCATGATTTCAGATCTGAACCTATTATGTTTTCATGAATATATGTGTGTTCTTGATCCTATCTTGCAAGTCTATAGTCACCTACTATGTGTTATGATCCGGCAACCCCGAAGTGACAATAATCGGGACCACTCCCGGTGATGACCATAGTTTGAGGAGTTCATGTATTCACTATGTGCTAATGCTTTGTTCCGGTTCTCTATTAAAAGGAGGCCTTAATATCCCTTAGTTTCCAATAGGACCCCGCTGCCACGGGAGGGTAGGACAAAAGATGTCATGCAAGTTCTTTTCCATAAGCACGTATGACTATATACGGAATACATGCCTACATTACATTGATGAACTGGAGCTAGTTCTGTGTCACCCTATGTTATGACTGTTACATGACGAACCGCATCCGGCATAATTATCCATCGCTAATCCGGTGCCTACGAGTTTTCCATATACTGGTTCTCGCTTATTTACTTTTCCGTTGCTACTGTTACAATCACTACAAAATACCAAAAACATTACTTTTGCTGTCTTTACTTTTGTTACCGTTACCACTACTATCATATTACTTTGCTACTAAACACTTTGCTGCAGATACTAAGTTTCTAGGTGTGATTGAATTGACAACTCACCTACTAATACTTGAGAATATTGTTTGGCTCCCCTTGTGTCGAATCAATAAATTTGGATTGAATACTCTATCCTCGAAAACTGTTGCGATCCCCTATACTTGTGGGTTATCATAATGATGGTTGATGTTTGGTTTGGAAGAGAGAGCTGCGTCTTCACTCTTCTAGCCTACTTACTGCTTCTGTTGCACCCCCAGCCCTGGTTGTTGCTGCTGCTATTTTCAATGTACAATCAGTAGTATATTTCGTCTGTTGGTTGAATATAAACGTGTTGTTAGAATGACCAACACAATGTTTTGGAAGTCGTTGCACGGTTCGATCCTTTAGTGCCCCATACCGTATGTAGCTCATACTACTTTTCGTACGGAACACATTTTCCACTTGTTGATAACATGCAGCCCACTGATGAAGGCCCAATAGAGAAGGCCATAATTAACTGGAAGGGATGCTCTCACATGAATCCGGCCCAGGTACATGCTCATGGTCCCCTAAACATAAATAATAAAATAAATAAATAAAGCTAAATGCTCATGCACCAGTTCTTTGGGAAAATAGGTAGCCAGTATTTCTTTTTGAAGAATACCCAAGCTAGGCCTATTTGTTTTCTCCGAATTACTAGGCTGCAAATCTTTCAAGACGAGCAAATGGGATATTAGTTTTTTTTTAATTTTGTTCTTCACTGATATCTTATACGTATTTCATTGGATTTAACATGACATAGTACTAACTTATTTTTAAATTTGTTTTAGTATGGCTATTAATTTTTGGATTAAGAATATTTCGTTCCCCAGCAAAAATTTCCCACATATTTAGTTAAATTTTGGACCCTGGTACTGACCAGAAAATGGCCGGCAATTCTAAAAATGGAAAACGGGCTGCAATAAATTCCATATGAATTAGAAAATGAGTAAAAGTTATAAAAATAATAGCAAATGGGCTGTACACGCCAAAGATTTCGAGGCTGACTTGTTTACGCAAGGCTTTGTCAGTGAACACACGATTATAGCCGTCGTGCTTCTTCAATCTCTGATCTTCCTGCTCTAGCCGCCTAAACTAGCGCCGGCGGGACTGCTTGCTCCCTCCTCTTGTGGCTCGCTGTGATGCCGCGCAGGCTTCCTCGGCCCACCCTACTCCCTCTATTGGCCTGGCCGCACGGAATCAACTGCCTCCTTATTACGCAAAAAAAATGATTCCTCCCACTGACATCTGGGGCGCACCGGTTGGGAGGCTGACCTGTGGGCCTACTACGTTGACGCATACGCAGGGCTTGTCAACTTAGTCAACAAACGATTCTAGCAGCAGTAACCGTTGGATTTGAATCGAATGGTCCTGCTACTTCTTCAATCGCTGCTCTTCTTGCACCAGCCGCCCAAACTAGCGCCGGGGAGACCGCCCGCTCCTGCCTCCAGTGGCCGGCTGTGCTGCCGTTGAGGCCTCATCGCCCCCTACTACTCCCACCGCTACCCAGGCCCTGCGGCGACGACAACCTCACACCACAGCCGAACTAGTGAACCCTCGTACTCCTCTCCGCGTGGGCATCCACTGCCGCGTCTTCCCCGGCTCCACGTCGTCCCCTTCCTAGGCCTCACCGTCGTCCACCGCCTTGGTGCTCTCGGCGCAGTGTGGTCAATGTGGTCAACGACATTCCATCGGGAGAGTAATGTACGTGTAGAGGCTGACAGCTGGGTCCGCGGCCACAACCCAGTTTTTTGTGATTTGCCAAGTAAGTCGCTTTGTCAGGCCTGTTGGGCTACAAATCTTTCAAGACGAGGAGAGCTTTCATTCGGCTGGCCGAGAAAATGGCCCATCAGTAATGAGAAATGGGTT